>NC_079202.1:29743569-29751069 GCF_026745355.1 Beta vulgaris subsp. vulgaris | reverse complement strand
ATCAGAAACATAAATCTCTTTTACACAAATTTATAAGGAAGATTACTATAATTTTTCACAGCTTTTGGTTCTAAATCAAAGAAGTCTACTCCTGAATCTGACCAAACTTATGTAAATAAAAACTCAAATCAGATCCATAGCAACTCATGTAAGTACTCTATCCATTTTTTGTCTTCTCTGTTTTGTTTTGGGTAATTGTAGATGATATATGGTTCATTGATTGTGATATCAGATATATAGTTAGAGGTTATGGGTGATGTACTTATAAGCTAGTGGTGATGTACAATTAAGCCATTGGTGATGTATTTTTAAGCCACCATTAGTTATATCATTTGATAATGAGTTATAAAAAACTAATGAGTATCTTGAGATTATTAATAATGTAAATATAGAATATTGATATTCTGATAAGTAGCTTGAGATTATTAATAAGATAATTTTTCTATGAGATAACTGTTGGTGTTCTATAACCTCGTATTGGGCTTCTCTTGGTGCACAAATTCTCCATATGACATAGTAAGACAAAACATAACCTGTGTTTGGAATTTATTATGGTAACTTGGGACAATTTGAGAACTAGCTAGGCTCTCATCATCCCTACTAACTGATGAACCTGTCACACTATTTCTCCTTGATTGTTGTTGTGACTGCTGACTGAGTGTGCTTCTTGCATCATCAAATAGACCCCAACCACATGCTCATTCTTGGGCTCGCTTTTGGGCTCGGAGTTCTCGACTTCTGTGCTGCTGCAGTGGATTTTGAAGGAACACTAGAGGTGGACAAATGACCACCAGTAGAAGAACGAGTTTGTTTTGGGATGGGTGTTGGGGAAGGCTTTTAAGTGTTGTGATGGCAAGCATGTTTTTTAGGAAGCTCATTCCCAAACATAATGGTTTTTGGGATTTAATAAGAGGTGAGTTATCATTGCTATCAAGAGTAGTTGCAGTCTCCCATGGTCTAGCAGCTAACCAACACTCTAACTAGCTCCAGCACCAATGGGTATTGTTTGCATCCATAAACATTGTGTTGGCAGACATTAAAAGTAACACAAAACATAACCTCTGTCTGGAATTTGTGGTATTTTTTGAACTTTTAATGCTCTATTAGATTCATCAGAAATTGGCATTGTACAGTAGAAAATAGTAACACCTTAGAGCACTTAAACTAATATTGGCATTTCACTAAAAAAATAAAACTAATATTGGCATGAAGTTAACGAAAAAAGAGTTGTCTCTGAAGATGATTTTACTAAGAGTATACTCCACATATTTGTTTTTCTATTCTAAGATGTGGGCATAGATTGCATAAACTTAACCCAGCAAATATTACACCCCCAGAAGTATGGTCACTCTTACCTTGAATGGTTGATCATGACTTGGTTTATTGTCTAACCTTTGATTCATGACTTGGTTTATTGTCTAACCTAAAAACAATTAGGTTTTTCTTGTATGGTACAATCTTCTGTGTGCTCTTTCTCATAGCTCTGAACTCAGTTCTGAACTTTCTACTTTTATTGACGGTTGAGCACAAGTAGGAACAGATTATTGAAAAACAGGTAGCATAAGTAGAAATTTTCTTTTTAGGTTTTTTTTTCTAGTTATATTTGATTTTAATGCTAATTAATATTTGTTTATTTTTTAGGCTCTTTTTCTGAAAACTTTTAGAGCCAAGTATTGTTGTGAGATCTTGAAGGACTACTCCAACGTAGTTAAACAGCTTATGTTGAAGAATGTTAAGGAGATGAAATGAGCTGAGTTACTTCCAAGAATTTTAGTTTTAACGTAGTTGTGAGCCATCAGTGATGTACTTGTAAGGCATCGCTGGTGGACTTGTAAGGCATCATTGATGTACTTGGAAGCAATCGGTGATGATTTATTTTTTACCATTGTAGTTTTGGCCTTTTGAGCAAGCCAATAGCTCCTTGAACATGTTGAATGACAAACTTCCATATTGGAATGGAAATATAATAATTATATTATTGTTTTCTTCTTTTTATTTTATGTGTTTGTACTTATATTTTACCATACTTGCGCGAAGTTTTAATATTATAGGACATGCTATTTGCGGGGAAAACTGTATGGGATGTATATATTTTCGAGATTTCATTCTAAGATATGTTGAAGGATGACTCCAACGTGGTCAAACAACTTATGTTGAAGAATGCTAAGGCGATGAAATCAGTGAGCAACTTGGAAGAATTTGTATTGCGAGGAAATTTTCCATATCTTCTGTAAAGAAATAAAGAGATGCATACTTTTACAAGATTTATTTAGAATTTCATGTGTATAAGCCTTTTTTGAGAATTTTGGTTGTGATTGTCATAACCGATTTTGGTCTATGTAAGACATATTATGGTTTTCATGCTGATGGTGTGGAGTATGATTCTTGACTAAAATTTTAATTAATAAATCAGTAGTAGTACACGATTGAGATTTGAAAACAAGTAAATATATGGTATGTACATTCAAGCCATTGGTGATGTACATTCAAGTCAATGATGATGTACATAAGCAAATTAGTGGAACATAATAAATTTAATCATCTTGTATAGCTCTACTTTGAGAAACTTTTGTAAGAACAATATCAATATCAAGAAGCAAAAAATATAGATCATGGAAGCACGAAAATATTTTTATTAATGTTTACGAAAGGTGTTGTTAAAATCCCGATCCAAATCTTACGATTCTACGATTTTACGATCCTGAAGGACCTCACGCGATCCCGATCCTACGTAGGATCTTAATTTTGTAGGATCTTTCGATCCTGCTCAACCACAAAAAATCACATGGTAGGATCTTAACACGATTCTACGATCCTACGACTCTACGATCCGATCCTACCATATAAAAATCATAAAGTAATTTCACATATTATATTTCTCCTATTAGATTTTGATCGCATGTTACTTCAATCTTATTGTATTGAAAAACTATCATCATTTGCTAACTAAGAAAATCATTATTAATATGTGTAAATTTTAACATGAGGTTCTCACCATATTTTAGTATAATTATCTCTATTTCACCGAATTGTAGGATCTTACGATCCTACGATCCGATCCCACCGATTCGATTCTACCAGCCCCTACGATCCAAAGTAGGATCCCGATCCTGATAACATGACAATTCACCTTCTTCCACACGAGATCATTAGGGTCCGAGTGAGCAGAAAATAGTAGAAATAAAAATGATCCGATTTTTCACAAGATCATTGGCGTAATTTTCTAATACAGTCATGTAAATATTCAAGGAATATAAGAATTGAGGAAATGTACTTAAAATTGTACATTCATGGATGATTTATGTCTTGTGAGTTGTGACCATACTCGGTTTCATTGATTAATGTCTAGATAGGAGACATGTTCTCTAAGTTTACTGGTTTATGAGTGCTTTGAGTTTATACACATTCTATGCTATCCATTTTAGTCTCTAGAAGACTAACAAATAAAAAGAAAAGAAGGGCAAGCAAATGTTTCCTTACGTTGAGAAGCCAAATTTTGAGTACATACACCTCCTTATCACAAGTGTTAATTCCACAATTTCATCACAAGCTGAGAATTCAGCCCTCACTTGTTGAGAGGGAGACTTTTTATACACAAGTATACCTATATCATCAATGTTAGCTACAATATCTGCAAGGCTGCAATTAATATATTTGTATGCTAATTAGTCATTTCTTAGTATAATCGTCGTCAAAATCTAAAAGACGAGTCAAATCCTAGTAACATGATGAAAATCTCATGTAGAAAATAGCTTCTGTTCTGAATTGAAATATCCTATCAGGCAGCCACCATCAATCATTATCTTGCTTGTTTGTCTTTAGCCTATACTCCCCATGGCTGTAATTTAGCAAACCAGTTATGGGGAAGAAAATGTTGTTTTCAGAAGACGTCTTTCACCTGAAACGCACGGACCTTCTTATGTTAGGCGCCAAAAGTGTACATGACCATCAGGTGGTGCAAATACAGACATGCTAATAGTCTGGCACAATGCTACCTAAGACCCCGAACAAGATAACCCTAAAAGGCTAAAACACCACTTGGTGGCATTCACAAGTACAACCTCAAATATTCAACAATACTATGAATTGTTTCAGTAGAATGTCCATGTCTGCTAATTTCATAAACCACTAAAATATTTTCTTCAAATCATCCAGCCAGATTAGTTTTTCCAAAGTGCTTTAGCACAAACTTATAACTCCCTATTAACATATATACAGACTTTGGGGAATGGACATAACTCCAAGTCACGAAAATAAAGCATCACAAATCAAATGGGGCAGAAAATTCACGCATGGAATATATCCATCCAAGGAATCTTCTCAAAGCAGCCGAACTACTCTCAACTTAAGAATCACATATGAAATACCAATCATAAGCAAATAAAAATTTGAATTTAGCATGTATGTCATAATGAACAGATTGAGAAAGGAAACTTCAGAGCAAATTTGGTCAAATTCTACAATAGGTGGATTGGGACTAAAGCTAGTATAGCATTTTTTGTTCATTTTCTTTTCAGATGGGCTGCAAAAGAGGAGGAGGGTTGAAATCCTTTACAAGACAAATCAAGGAGGTTAATTTTTTCAAGAATATAACTCTCTATACTTCAAGTCTTCAACCCCTATCAACCTCTCATTTTTTATGTATCAATGAACCAAATAGGATGCAAATGAATTGGAATAGTAAAACATAAAGTTATCCTAATGCTCACAGATTTTAACACTGAGGCAATCATCTTCTTCCACTTTATTTTCGGTTCAGATGCTTCTTTTCTGGTACTAGTTATACTTAAATGAAAACAAAAATGAAAAACATAACAAAAAAATTATATATTATACACTTAAAAGACAGCAGCAAAATAGCAAAAAAATTATTTTTACCAGATTTATTTTAACAGCCACAACATCTTTATTACAACATTTTTTTTCCAAAAATTTCGTTCTTGTAACTTTCAGAGCCGCTGAATCTTCAAATTTCTAAGTATTAGCCAACTTTCGATGCACAAAGTAGATGCACTCATACAAGAATAGTAACGTACATATAGTTTATCAGTGATGTATGTGTAGTTAAGATTTTATGTACATTATTCGACAAAGTATATATCATACACTTTAAAGGCAGCAATAACAAAAAAAAACATTCAAGGACCGGTAAACAAAAAAGAAATGAGTTTCTAGTTACCTTAGATCATGAAGGTATCTTTGACGGGTTAATTTCGAAGGTCATTGTATCCAAGCTCTCCACAAGCACTGCATAGAGCCAACATTAAGCAATCAAGATACCGAAGATGGTAAGTTGTAGTAATTAATACTAATAATCATCAGGGAACATAGAGTGAATATAAGTTAAGACTCAACAAGGTCATAAATCCCCTTATTGGTACAGAAACCTAGTATCGAATTAAGTAAGAAGTGAGTATATAAGGGTGTATAGGCTCAATAGTAGACGAGCATAATGGAAAACTCAAGATTGCTCATGTTCATCCATCAGCAAGGCTACAAACTCCCCTTATGGAAGTATAATTGCAAATACAAAGGATCTGTTCGTCAACGTTAATTTTTTTTCTGTGATCTGCATCTTGTTTGACCACTCTCTATCCATGAGACCATGACAAAAACAATTAAATAGTGACACAACACTCACACATAGTGCTGAACCAATTGAAAACTTCTCCTACGCAAAAATCCAAAAAACAACAAACTATCCTAGTAATAGTCTTTCTAATCACAACACCTAAACATGCTCCTAGTAAAACTCCTCTGCTAATGCCAAAATTATTATGGCAAACTGTAGCCATTTCAAAGCATACTAACATAGCATATTAGTGTTCACTCGCATGCATCCGAAAGATTAAAACGAGATCCAATACCATGGAAAAATTACAAGAATAAATTCAATTAACGAAAACAAAATCGACATTACTAGCAATCAATCAAAGCTTATAGTAAATTAATTCTTGTGAAGTAAAACCATACCACAACTAAGCAAGTAATGATCTTTACGTTTAGCCATGGCGGAATATCAAGAACAACAAATTTCATTGTTACTAATTAATAAAAATTTTAATCAGACAGCTAATTTAACAAGAAGAGCATAATAGTAAGAACAACAAACTTGGAAAACATATTTAAAGCAACCAAAACTTCGTACCTAATAATGATTGAATTGAATGACTGAGCAGCACCCAAATTGATGAAGTGAACGATTGAGCAGCACCAAAATTTGATAAATTGAACAAACTTTTGATGGATGAATCAATCGATGAAGAGAGAAAAGTTCAGATGTTTGCTCGCAAAAAATCAATCGATGAAGAGAGAGATGGGTTTTCAATTTTCCCCATTTTAGTTGTTGCTTTCCACGCTAGTAATGATCACTTGTTATGAAAACTGATGGGTTTGGTTATCAGAGCATGGTAAAATCGCATCCCTTAGATTTCTATAATCTAACGGTTGTAATTTATTCTCACATATTAATTTATTCTCATATAACTCTTCATTCTCACCGGATCCCGACTCTATGTCCATATATATATATATATATATATATATATATATATATATATATATACACACATACACATATATATCTATATCTATATACATATATATATATATATATATATATCTATATCTATATACATATATATATATACATATATATATATATATATATCTATATCTATATACATATATATATATATATATTCTATATATACATATATATATATATATCTATATATATATATATATATATATATATATATATATATATATATATACTTGAAAAAATGCATACAGAATTCCAGTTCAACAACGAAAATTACAAAAAAAGCGAAAAAAATGACGAAGGTTTGGAATTTCAGAACTAAAAATGAAATTGAACGAAATTGCAAAGAAAGAGAAACTAGATCTAACTAAAACACATGATCCACCAACATAGGCACAATACTATTAGATATTGAATTTTCGCTACCGATGATAAGGTGTTAGGTAAAAGTTTGGAATTTCGCTCTTTCCATAAGGACCAAAGGATCACAAAAAAGATGCCACCCATATCTTGTTGAAGAAATTGTCCCCCCGCCCCAAAGAAAATTTGCATTCCACAAACTCTTCAATGGTATCCGTTGTTATAGATTTCAAACTTTGAAGGGTTTGTAACAATGACCTCCATTGGTGACGGCATGCTATCGGCGACCAAAAAAACCACCACTATGAGCGGCAGAGCTGTAAACAACTAAAGCCTTTTTTTTCTATCGAATTTGAGTTTGGGAGTTCGGGATATGTTAGGGTTTTTTTTACCTTTTTCTTCATAAATTTGCTTCCATTATTGGTAATCTTGTTTAGTTCAACTATTATATGATTTTCACGTTTTTATTAGTTCTAATATGTGTCTTATTACCTTTTTAAGAGAATCCATAAACAGGCTCGAGCCTGAGGCTAGCGAGCTCGAACCACTAGATTAGTTCACGAGCACGAGTCGAACATCGGTTGTCCATGCTCTTT
>NC_079202.1:29690717-29743069 GCF_026745355.1 Beta vulgaris subsp. vulgaris | reverse complement strand
TGATAACATGACAATTCACCTTCTTCCACACGAGATCATTAGGGTCCGAGTGAGCAGAAAATAGTAGAAATAAAAATGATCCGATTTTTCACAAGATCATTGGCGTAATTTTCTAATACAGTCATGTAAATATTCAAGGAATATAAGAATTGAGGAAATGTACTTAAAATTGTACATTCATGGATGATTTATGTCTTGTGAGTTGTGACCATACTCGGTTTCATTGATTAATGTCTAGATAGGAGACATGTTCTCTAAGTTTACTGGTTTATGAGTGCTTTGAGTTTATACACATTCTATGCTATCCATTTTAGTCTCTAGAAGACTAACAAATAAAAAGAAAAAGAAGGGCAAGCAAATGTTTCCTTACGTTGAGAAGCCAAATTTTGAGTACATACACCTCCTTATCACAAGTGTTAATTCCACAATTTCATCACAAGCTGAGAATTCAGCCCTCACTTGTTGAGAGGGAGACTTTTTATACACAAGTATACCTATATCATCAATGTTAGCTACAATATCTGCAAGGCTGCAATTAATATATTTGTATGCTAATTAGTCATTTCTTAGTATAATCGTCGTCAAAATCTAAAAGACGAGTCAAATCCTAGTAACATGATGAAAATCTCATGTAGAAAATAGCTTCTGTTCTGAATTGAAATATCCTATCAGGCAGCCACCATCAATCATTATCTTGCTTGTTTGTCTTTAGCCTATACTCCCCATGGCTGTAATTTAGCAAACCAGTTATGGGGAAGAAAATGTTGTTTTCAGAAGACGTCTTTCACCTGAAACACGCACGGACCTTCTTATGTTAGGCGCCAAAAGTGTACATGACCATCAGGTGGTGCAAATACAGACATGCTAATAGTCTGGCACAATGCTACCTAAGACCCCGAACAAGATAACCCTAAAAGGCTAAAACACCACTTGGTGGCATTCACAAGTACAACCTCAAATATTCAACAATACTATGAATTGTTTCAGTAGAATGTCCATGTCTGCTAATTTCATAAACCACTAAAATATTTTCTTCAAATCATCCAGCCAGATTAGTTTTTCCAAAGTGCTTTAGCACAAACTTATAACTCCCTATTAACATATATACAGACTTTGGGGAATGGACATAACTCCAAGTCACGAAAATAAAGCATCACAAATCAAATGGGGCAGAAAATTCACGCATGGAATATATCCATCCAAGGAAATCTTCTCAAAGCAGCCGAACTACTCTCAACTTAAGAATCACATATGAAATACCAATCATAAGCAAATAAAAATTTGAATTTAGCATGTATGTCATAATGAACAGATTGAGAAAGGAAACTTCAGAGCAAATTTGGTCAAATTCTACAATAGGTGGATTGGGACTAAAGCTAGTATAGCATTTTTGTTCATTTTCTTTTCAGATGGGCTGCAAAAGAGGAGGAGGGTTGAAATCCTTTACAAGACAAATCAAGGAGGTTAATTTTTTCAAGAATATAACTCTCTATACTTCAAGTCTTCAACCCCTATCAACCTCTCATTTTTTATGTATCAATGAACCAAATAGGATGCAAATGAATTGGAATAGTAAAACATAAAGTTATCCTAATGCTCACAGATTTTAACACTGAGGCAATCATCTTCTTCCACTTTATTTTCGGTTCAGATGCTTCTTTTCTGGTACTAGTTATACTTAAATGAAAACAAAAATGAAAAACATAACAAAAAAATTATATATTATACACTTAAAAGACAGCAGCAAAATAGCAAAAAAAATTATTTTACCAGATTTATTTTAACAGCCACAACATCTTTATTACAACATTTTTTTTCCAAAAATTTCGTTCTTGTAACTTTCAGAGCCGCTGAATCTTCAAATTTCTAAGTATTAGCCAACTTTCGATGCACAAAGTAGATGCACTCATACAAGAATAGTAACGTACATATAGTTTATCAGTGATGTATGTGTAGTTAAGATTTTATGTACATTATTCGACAAAGTATATATCATACACTTTAAAGGCAGCAATAACAAAAAAAAACATTCAAGGACCGGTAAACAAAAAAGAAATGAGTTTCTAGTTACCTTAGATCATGAAGGTATCTTTGACGGGTAATTTCGAAGGTCATTGTATCCAAGCTCTCCACAAGCACTGCATAGAGCCAACATTAAGCAATCAAGATACCGAAGATGGTAAGTTGTAGTAATTAATACTAATAATCATCAGGGAACATAGAGTGAATATAAGTTAAGACTCAACAAGGTCATAAATCCCCTTATTGGTACAGAAACCTAGTATCGAATTAAGTAAGAAGTGAGTATATAAGGGTGTATAGGCTCAATAGTAGACGAGCATAATGGAAAACTCAAGATTGCTCATGTTCATCCATCAGCAAGGCTACAAACTCCCCTTATGGAAGTATAATTGCAAATACAAAGGATCTGTTCGTCAACGTTAATTTTTTTTCTGTGATCTGCATCTTGTTTGACCACTCTCTATCCATGAGACCATGACAAAAACAATTAAATAGTGACACAACACTCACACATAGTGCTGAACCAATTGAAAACTTCTCCTACGCAAAAATCCAAAAAACAACAAACTATCCTAGTAATAGTCTTTCTAATCACAACACCTAAACATGCTCCTAGTAAAACTCCTCTGCTAATGCCAAAATTATTATGGCAAACTGTAGCCATTTCAAAGCATACTAACATAGCATATTAGTGTTCACTCGCATGCATCCGAAAGATTAAAACGAGATCCAATACCATGGAAAAATTACAAGAATAAATTCAATTAACGAAAACAAAATCGACATTACTAGCAATCAATCAAAGCTTATAGTAAATTAATTCTTGTGAAGTAAAACCATACCACAACTAAGCAAGTAATGATCTTTACGTTTAGCCATGGCGGAATATCAAGAACAACAAATTTCATTGTTACTAATTAATAAAAATTTTAATCAGACAGCTAATTTAACAAGAAGAGCATAATAGTAAGAACAACAAACTTGGAAAACATATTTAAAGCAACCAAAACTTCGTACCTAATAATGATTGAATTGAATGACTGAGCAGCACCCAAATTGATGAAGTGAACGATTGAGCAGCACCAAAATTTGATAAATTGAACAAACTTTTGATGGATGAATCAATCGATGAAGAGAGAAAAGTTCAGATGTTTGCTCGCAAAAAATCAATCGATGAAGAGAGAGATGGGTTTTCAATTTTCCCCATTTTAGTTGTTGCTTTCCACGCTAGTAATGATCACTTGTTATGAAAACTGATGGGTTTGGTTATCAGAGCATGGTAAAATCGCATCCCTTAGATTTCTATAATCTAACGGTTGTAATTTATTCTCACATATTAATTTATTCTCATATAACTCTTCATTCTCACCGGATCCCGACTCTATGTCCATAATATATATATATATATATATATATATTATATATATATATATACACACATACACATATATATCTATATCTATATACATATATATATATATATATATATATCTATATCTATATACATATATATATATACATATATATATATATATATATATCTATATCTATATACATATATATATATATATATTCTATATATACATATATATATATATATCTATATATATATATATATATATATATATATATATATATATATATATACTTGAAAAAATGCATACAGAATTCCAGTTCAACAACGAAAATTACAAAAAAAGCGAAAAAAATGACGAAGGTTTGGAATTTCAGAACTAAAAATGAAATTGAACGAAATTGCAAAGAAAGAGAAACTAGATCTAACTAAAACACATGATCCACCAACATAGGCACAATACTATTAGATATTGAATTTTCGCTACCGATGATAAGGTGTTAGGTAAAAGTTTGGAATTTCGCTCTTTCCATAAGGACCAAAGGATCACAAAAAAGATGCCACCCATATCTTGTTGAAGAAATTGTCCCCCCGCCCCAAAGAAAATTTGCATTCCACAAACTCTTCAATGGTATCCGTTGTTATAGATTTCAAACTTTGAAGGGTTTGTAACAATGACCTCCATTGGTGACGGCATGCTATCGGCGACCAAAAAAACCACCACTATGAGCGGCAGAGCTGTAAACAACTAAAGCCTTTTTTTTCTATCGAATTTGAGTTTGGGAGTTCGGGATATGTTAGGGTTTTTTTTACCTTTTTCTTCATAAATTTGCTTCCATTATTGGTAATCTTGTTTAGTTCAACTATTATATGATTTTCACGTTTTTATTAGTTCTAATATGTGTCTTATTACCTTTTTAAGAGAATCCATAAACAGGCTCGAGCCTGAGGCTAGCGAGCTCGAACCACTAGATTAGTTCACGAGCACGAGTCGAACATCGGTTGTCCATGCTCTTTGAGCTAACGAGCAGAGCTGAGCTTGCAAACTGTCAAACGAACTTGAGTCAAGCCAACTAGTGTTCAAGCTCTTCTTGTGCGTTAAGCTCCCCTAGTATCAACCATGACGCACACTTTATGTGTAATTTTGGTTAAATTTACAACACTAAAAGCTTTTTTTTGGCTAATTTTGTTTTTCACAGCAAGATCAAACACATAGTCAATACAAAGCTACATCACAACACGACTTATAGCTTGAACTACTAGAATATGGGCATCGTCAACATACATCATAGTCAGTTCCAACAGCCTTAGCTTGATAATATGCAGTTCGACGATGATACTATGCAATTCCAACAACCTTTAATATCCATGATGATACTATGCAGTTCCAACAACCTTGAGTCTTGTCGTGTCTTATTGAACTCTTATATGATTTAAACTTGCTTTCTCGCTCTCATAACTCCATACTAGCAAGATATCCCTCTATCCTGAAACACTTTCTAACCACCCTTAAATCCTACCCATCCAATATCAACCTATGGAGCACCCTTTTTATCAACCTTCCAACCACCATCCATAATCAATCTACACTCATTTTCATACAACACCTTGTCTTGCATAACACTCTCACCCTCCATTGTCATACCACATCTCACTGCATTAGGCCCATCTACACTCAATTTCTTATTAGTCTTCAAATACATGTACTCCTCTTCTTTCATGACTATAAAACTAACTTCATGATCGCAACTGGATCAGGTTTTTAACGCGTGAATAAAATAATATCATTTCTATTAATCTAAATCAGTCGGAGGACCACAATAAACAACCTCACTCTAGGACTTTCCAAACCATCCTCCTTCCAAAAAGTACTAAGAAATTTTAAATCCATTTATCAATAGGGATTCCCTCAACAACTATCACCCTAATTCACATGGGAGAGCAAGCAAACATGTCCACACCCCTTCAACAAATTCGCATCCCTAAAAAGTTGGTTTTTGTCTCCTCCTTTCGACAAAAATAACTGAACCTGAATAATACGCTTTCTCAAGTTAATCGTCTTGAAATAGCTCGATTAAGTACTCTCCATACATCCTCATAGCCCATAACTTTTTCCAAAATAACATTCTACCCCCCTCACCTCCTAAACATCCTTAGTTGTCACCTCCTCTAACCTCGAACGCTAGTAAACATATTCATCCTCAACATCATCCTAGGGAATATGCATAGCCAAGATCTTCCTTGACACATCCTTTGGAAAATAAAATCCTCTAAAAAAATTGTGTATTCCAAACTTTTCTCCCAGGATACGTAAGATCACTAATTAACATTCTTAATATTAGCCTCCTCCATTGATGGTCCCGTACTTAAATCTACTGGTGAGTCCTTTATCCATCTTTCCACCTAAATATCAGTTACCATGACATTACATATCATTTCCGTAACTCGTCCCTACTTGCCTGCCCTAGATAACACAAACCCTTAGCTCCTAAGAAGCTCCAGAAATTCTTATCTATAAGATTATTTATGATAAATTAAATTCATCCTAGTCAGCTAGTTAGTTAGAGGTTTATAACAACCTTTTGTATATATACCTCTAGTTGTTATTCTTCACAGTTAATTCTGGTTTTCTCACCTTTCCTTCCTTCTGTAAATCTCTCTCTAATTCTCTCTCTCTAAATGAATGAAGATGATTCTTGATTCTTGATTCTCACTTTCTTCATGGTATCAGAGCTTAATCTCATTCATGAGATTGAGGTTGCTAAAATTAGACTAATTTCTGTGTTGAAATTGTAGCTGAAATTTCTTGCAATTGAAATTTCTTGCGTTGAAATTGTTTTTTAATATTTCTAATTGTTTTCAATTAGATTGATTTACGATTCTCAAATCTTGTGAATCAAATTGATTTGTTGAATAAATGGCAGTAGATTCAGAAGTTTCCCTAAATAGTGAAAATGGATGTCATGTTGATAATGGAGGTAACATTGATCTTTTATTCATTGCGCCTTCTGAAAATCCTACTATTTCATCAGTTATTGATGTAGATGGTGGAAACAATTACATGAGATGCAACAGATTTGTTCGTAGAGCTTTAATTGCTAAAAATAAAGAAGGATTTATCAATGGATCATTGAAAATGCCTAATGATAAAGACAAGAACTATAAGAAATGGAAAAGAGCAGACTATATGGTGTTGAGTTGGATATTGAGTTCGGTGAATTCAGATCTGCCTGATGAGTTTGGATTCATGGAGAATTCAATGAAGTTATAGAAAGAATTACAAGAAAGGTTTGGTCAATCTAATGGACCTTTGATCTATCAATTAAAGAAAGAGATTAATAGCTTGAAACAAGAAAACATGACAATTGTTGCCTATTATGGTACGACTAAAAACCTGTAGAATGCGTTACAGAGCTTGAAAAACTTTTCTGCTTGCAGCTGTGGAGCTTTAAGTTCTTGTAATTGTAATTTCATAAAGAAATTGCAAGATCTTGAAGTAGAAGACAAGCTTATTCAGTTCCTACTTGGACTGAATAGTGGATTTGATAATGCTATTACTAATATCCTATCAATGTATCCTTTACCTAACACAAATCGTGCTTTTTCAATAGCTCAACAAATTGAAAAACCAAAGGAAGCAATTGTTGGTAATATGGAATTGACTGCAGAAAGTAGTGCAATGGCAGCACAAAGGATGAATAGACGTGCAGCTCCACAACTTCAGCAGAAAAATACTTACTGTTCCGGTATGGGACAAAGTGTAGGGTCTTGAACCGGTAAGTCATTGTGATGAAGCCGGTTGGAATTCCTGCAAAAGAGAATAGGTAAACTAGCCTCGGGGGTTGATCCGAGGAACGCCCCTCCGATGCCTAAGTCAGTATTTGGTTCAAGCCGGTAGCTCTCGGGTACGTATACAGGTCGGGCCCTTGATGAAGCCTCGAGGATTCATGTACGTACCTCATGACTAGGAACAAAGGGGGTTTTATAGGAAACTCGGATGGGCCCGTATATAGGTTCGGCCCCTGTATTTACGGAGAATATACTTTGCTATCCCTTGGGATATCCTTCTATATTGTGGATAAGATCTATCTCTAGGCCCGTAGGCATTGATAGACATAATTGGATCCAGCCCACGCCCTTGGTAGAAGGCCCGTGGGATAGATACCGGTAAGGTACCAGAGTAAGGCCGTTATAATGAGGCCACTAAGGTTTTAATAGGCGTGTGACCTTGTTAGCGTATCCCGGTCTCTCTAGACCGGTATGAGACTTAGTCAGCCCCCATACAACTAGCTCCCAAGCCGATATGTCTAATATAGACATGTCCTGCTTCAATACTTTTCGGTCCGACATGGGGGGAGCTAACATACGACTGAAGTGATAAGCTGAATCGTTAGATGAGGAACTTCAACCGTTACCTTTGTATCCGCATCAGCTGTCAGAGCTCTTTTAATGAGAAGTTGCATCACAGCTGGATATCATTTATCAACACGTGGCGCGATCGGGACGGGAAGACGAAGAGTCGCCTAATCCCAACCGTAACTTCTCCTATAAATATGCCTCAGCCAGGCTTCACTTCTCAATTTCTGCGATTTGCAAATCTGCTCTGCTCTCCATAACGGACTTTCTCTTCCTTAGCACTCTTGACGGTTTTGATTCGAATCTTCTCCCGGTCTCTGCGCACTTCACTGATACTGGTTCAATCTTCTTCCTTTCCTTCTTCCAGGTATTTCTTTCCATTTCTTTTCTCATATTTCATACCGTCATATTTGAAATATCTTCCGCTTCTGACTCACAAGATATTTCTAGAACACCCTCTGCCCTATCTGAAAGTGACGTTAACTCTGATAGTCTTTCTTCTAAGTCTGTAGAACTTAATGATTCACCGGTAGTAGATGTTGCTAGGGAAATTAGAACTAAGAGTCAGAATGACTGTAGTATTTCCGGCAGATATTGATAATGAACCGGCAATACGAGCCTCTCCTCTAGGGATGGTTGTAGGTCAGGCAGCGGCCCTTGGAGTAAATGTATACGGTCAATATGGAACCATGGTCGGTTTTACTGAGTGGACCCCAGAACTTTTCCTACCGCGATATCTCCAGCCCCCAGATCCACTTTTGAAATAGGGGAAACTTCCACCAGACCTAGGCCTAGAGAGATACCGGCGTCTCCTGTACACTCAGAGGCCGTTGAGAGCGTAGAGAGGCACTTAGAGGAGTCGTATGAGGAGTCTACAACCTTAGAGGCTGAGGATGCTTCTGACCGGGATGAGCCCCCATAAGTGATTCCCGAAGAGTCAGATGAGGAGGGTTTGGCTGAACCGTTTTTGCCTCCTAATGAGCCCGACAGTGCCGTCGTTGTGAGTATCGACGGGGATAGGGCCGATATTTGCAGGGTAAGTAAATTCCTGACAAAAGGGCGCAAGTACTTTGCCTTCCCGGACGAATATAAGCTAGTGCTTCCGGCCAAGCGGAGTTGTGTGACTGACTGTCCTCCCGGCCATATTGCCATTTATGCCCACATGCTAGATTTTGGGCTGAGATTCCCCTTGGACCCCTTCTTCATCAAAGTATTCCAGGCCTGGAATATTTGCCTTGCCCAGCTGACACCTTTAGGATGGCGGAACTTGATGGGATATGCCTGGGTTGTCCGGTATAAGGGGTTTCCGGAAACCCTAAATTTATTTAGGAAGCTGCACTGGATCAAGGAGGATGGATCCGCAAAGGGAAAAGGAGCTAGGAAGAAGAAAAGATCCTGGGATGGGATGGATGAAGGCCGAGGTGGATGGATGTCTTTGTACACCAAGGCTCGTAAGCTAACGGTGTATCCTAAACTCACTTCCCTCAAGAACTGAAGGGAAAGGTTCTTCTGGGTACGAGTGCCCGAGAGCTATCCCATACGCCGGCATTGGACCAAGCCGCGATCTCGTATGGAGCATATTCGCGACTAGGGTCTTACTCGCCGGGAAAAAGAGGCTTATGACTTTTTTGCCTCAACCTCAATACCGGCTTTGAGGGGCAAGAAACAAATAGATGTACCTAAGCATTGGTTGCCCCATGCCACATATATATTTAGCAACCCGGCCCTATCGGCTTTAGGGTTCTGCCGTACTGACCCCTATGGTGTGTAAAGCTTTAATCGTTCTTATTATCTTGCTTCTGATTGTGATTTAATTACCGTCGCCAATCAGTTTGGCCTTTTTGCTTTTGAATGTTTGTCTTCAAGCCGGGACTTCTTGATTCGGGAGGCGCTTCACGTTGATCACAAATACAGACCGATAAGCAACATGCCTCCCAATCCAGCTCGCCGCTTTACTCCCATCCCGGCACCATCCGGCGGCCGAGGAGGTCGTGGCGGCTGTGGGGCCGGTAGGGGCTCTAGCACAGAAGAGGATGACAGGGATTCGATGCCCTTGCAACATCGCATCTCTTCTTCCGTTCCTTAGAAACGGGAAGCTGAATCGGCCAAGGAACAGCCGACCGTGAAGAAGGTGGCTATCAAGACGGCCCCTACTGTTGTGGTTCCCAAACCCACTGGCTTGATCTCCGGACGGGTTTCTGTGGTTGGCAGCTCCTCCCTGCAGCCAAAGATTTACAAACAGCTGACTTTGCAGGAGATGGTGCCCGGGTTGGAGCCTTTTGCCAAGCCTCGGAAAGTGGGCTTCCTTGAACGCGCCCGGCTGGAACTGCCGGATATTGTGAGGAAGCGCTGGTGCCGGTCCCCAGTAAAAGACGGTGAAAAGTTTGAGCCCAAGCTCAACATCCTAGATGACGAGTCCTTGCTGCTGGACTGTCCTCTAGAAGGCGGGAATCTTGGGTACCGTCTTTTAAAGGTGACCCAGCTCAAATTTGACATACCGGTGGATGAGGTCCAGGCTTTGGCTGTCGTACATGCCCACAATCTTGCCTTGGTAAGTATTTTGTTATTGTTACCTACTTCCTGCCATCTCCTTTTTGGATGCTAATTGCTGGTTTCTTCGTTCGCTTTTGTAGTCAGCTCAGTCTGGCAAGGAGATCTGTGATCTATACTGGTTCTTCCAAACTTCTTATTACAACTAAGTTTCAGCTCACAGTGAGCTGAAGGGCCAGATGGCGGTTAAGGAGCAAGAGCTGCTGTCGGCGAAGATCGAGATGAATGACGCCCTTGCTGCTGGGGGAAAGGCTGATGCCGCCCTTGTTAAGGCAGTGATGGATCATTCTTTGGCCATAGCCAACAAGGATCACGAAATTCGGCTGCTCCGGGACCAGATTGCTAAGGCGAAGACGCACAAGCGTGAGGCCGTCAAGGAATACCAAAAGGGTATCGACTTTGTTTCTCGCCTGTTGAACCGGTATAATGGCGGCTGGAATGCGGTTATGAGGTGTGTCAGGCACACCTTCCCGGACTTTGACTGGGCCCGGGTTGAGGATGCCCACATCCGCCAAGTGCATGCGCTACCGGTTGAGGGCGAAGTCCTAGACTATGGTGTTACTGAGGCTGACATCGCTAATGCAGACCCCAGGGCTGAGTTGGAAGAGGAGCAGGAAACTGTTAATGACGCTGCTGAGATTGCCAACCCTGCTACCGGTCATGAGAGACGGTTCTGAGGAGGATGAGCCTGCCAAGTAAATCTTTAGACTCCCTCCTTACCCTTCTTGTACTTGGCCACTTTGTGGGTTTCCAGCCCCTGCGATCATAACGTCTTTTCCCTTGGGCAGCCAAACTATCTTTACCGTTCTGATAATATGGTCGTTTGTGACCGATTAGCGTTTTGCAGTGGGCCGTTTGTGGCCAGCTGTTTTAGGGTTGTAATTCGTCTTTTTTGAATACAAATCCTCATTTTTTGCTAATCACTAATGTCGTTCTGTCAATTATTTACATGTTTCTGTTTTACCGTTAATGCTACTGGCTTATTCATCGAAGGTCATTGACCGTTATTGCAACAAAATTTTAACCAGCTAAATTACAGATGTCATGAATAAACTTTTAACCTGGTGCAGTTGTTATTACTCATTGACTAAGTAACCGGTACTACTTTTTATCTCTTTTTTTTAACTTAATTCGGCAGATCCCCGAAGGTCACTGACCGGTTTCGCAGCTTACTTTATTCAGCAGATCCGATAAGGTCATTGACTGAATGGTAATGCATGTCTGTTTTATCCGGCAGATCCATGGAGGTCATTGACCGGTTTTGCACTTTACTCTATTCAGCCGATCCAATAAGGTCATTGACTGAATGGTAGTGCCTGTCTGTTTTATCCGGCAGATCCACGAAGGTCATTGACCGGTTTTGCACTTTACTCTATTCAGCAGATCCAATAAGGTCATTGACTGAATGGTATTGCTTTTCCGCTTTTAGCCGGCAGATCCGCGAGGGTCATTGACCAACAAGTTAAAGAGTTGTATGCAGAAGATGCTCATTTTATTAAAATAAAACGGCCCTTCCCGGCTATGCCGGATTTATGGCCTACAATGATAAAAACAAGAATGCTAGGAAATATTAAATCCTACTGGCAACAATGCCTATTTTAATGACTATGCGTACTATCTTTTGAAGACACTAGCATTCCAGCTATTTTTCAAGAGCTTCCCCGACATGTCTTCCAACCGGTAGGACCCGGGCACGATTTCCTCTTTGACCAAATATGGTCCTTCCCAATTGGCAGTAAGTTTATCGTCCACGTGAGCTTTACCGGTTGCTGCTGTTCGTCGGAGCACGAAATCCCCCTTTGAAATAGGTCGACTTCGCACTCTTTTGTTGTAGGCCTTGCTTATCCTGTCCTTGTATGCTGCTGATCTTAGTTCTGCTGCCAGCCTTATTTCAGGGAGAAGAACTAAGTCTTCTTTGTGTAGCTGAGCATTTAGATCCGGTTCATAGTTTAGGATTCGCCAATTAGGCAGACCCACTTCTACCGGCAAAACGGCTTCTGCGCCGAAAGCCATACGGAATGGTGTTTCACCAGTGGCTTCTTTTCCCGTGGTTCTATTTGACCATAGCACGGCTGGAACCATGTCGGCCCACGCTCCCTTTAGCTCGTCCAGTTTCTTTTTCAGGGCGTTGAGGATCTGTTTGTTAGCCGCTTCTGCCTGCCCATTGCTTTGAGGATGGCGAACCGATGAATAGGCGAATTTGATGCTATAGGGCCGTAAGAAGTCGCGTATGGGGCCGCAATCAAATTAGACACCGTGATCCATTACTATCCCCATGGGGATCCCAAATCGAGTAATGATGTTTTGCCAGATAAACTCTTTTACTTGATTGGCCGTTATCTTCGCAGTCGGTTCCGCCTCAATCCATTTTGTGAAGTAGTCAATACCCACGATTAGGAACTTCCTTCCTCCGGAAGCCTGTGTGAAGGGCCCTATTATGTCCATCCCCCACTGAGCGAAAGGGATTGGGTTTAGTATCGGCTGCAGGTCGTTTGTCGGCTGGTTTATCACCAGCGCAAATCGTTGGCATTTATCACACTTTTTGACGTATGATTGGGCGTCAGCCAACATACTTGGCCAATAGAAGCCTGCTCTTAATGCCTTCAATGCCACTGCTTTTCCACCGATATGATTTCCGCAGATACCCTCATGAATCTCTTCAATTATCTTTGTGGCCTCATGGGCTGTGACGCACCTTAAAAGTGGGAGTGAGAGCGCCTTTTGTACAATTGTCCCTGAAATATGCAGTACCATGATGCGTCTCATTTCAGCTTCTGGGCCGCCATCTTTTCTTCTGGGAGGGTTCCTGCTAGTTTGTAGGATATTATGCCGTTATACCACTCTGGATTTTGGTCTATGACATTGACGGTTGATGCCGGCACATCTATGTTGCGTTCTCCCAAGGTTTCAACCATGACACTTCGCTTTTTGTCGCTGGCACTCGAACTTGCTAGTTTTGACATGGCATCCGCCGCCATGTTTTCTGTCCTTGGGACAAGTTTGACCTCGAAGCTTTGCAATTCCGCCACCACCCTTTTGACCTTACTAAGGTATTTCTGCATTACCGGCTCACGAGCTTCATAGGTTCCCTCAATTTGGCTAGAGACCATTTGTGAGTCTGTTGACATTATAACCTTTTTCGCGCTAGCCGTTATGCTCAGACTTAATCCGACCAGGGCTGCTTCGTATTCCGCTTCGTTATTAGATGCCTTGAAGCTGAATCGTATAGCATATTCAAAGATTTCTCCCTCAGGGGACGTCATGACTACTCCTGCGCCAGCTCCGCTTTGGGCTGCTGAACTGTCAACCTCTATTTTCCAGATGCCGGTGGACTCATCTGGCTCGGTGTACGTGGTCTCGACTATGAAGTCAGCCAGTGCTTGAGCTTTGATGGTCGTGCGAGGCCGATATTCAATATCGAACTCAGATAGCTCTATCGCCCATTTAAGGAGTCTGCCGGTTGTATCCAGCTTGTGTAGAGCTTTCTCCAGAGGTTGATTGGTGAGCACCTGGACGGTATGGGAGTCGAAATATGGTCATAATTTTCTTGCAGCAATTAGGACGGCATATGCCATTTTTTCCAACAGCTCATACCTTTGCTCTGCCCCAATCAGTACATGGCTGACAAAGCATATAGGACTCTGCTGTCCTTTCTTGTTTACCAGTAATACGACTGCTACCGTTTTCTGCGAGACCGACACGTAGAGCTGTAACTTATCCCCCAGATCTGGTCGGGTGATTGTCGGTAGCTTTTTAAAGTGTGCTTTCACTTCTTCGAAAGCCTTTTTCTGTTCATCTCCTCACTCGAACTGTTTGTTGCCTCTAAGGATTTTAAAGAACGGTAGGGCCTTCTCTGCTGACTTAGAGACGAACCTTGTGAGGGCTGCCATTCTTCCTGTCAACTTTTGGATGTCCCGGATGCTTTTCGGCTCCGGGAGGTCGTTGATGGCTTTAACCTTATCCGGATTGGCATCAATGCCCCTCTCACTTACCATGAATCCCAGGAACTTTCCGGACCTTACCCCAAATACACATTTCTTGGGGTTTAGCTTCATTTGGTACTTTCGCAATGTAGTGAAGGTCTCTACAAGGTCGACAACGTGTGCTTCTTCAGAAATACTCTTGACTATGATGTCATCTACATATACCTCGACATTCCGGCCCTTTTGGTGCTCGAATATTTGATCCACCAACTTTTGGTAAGCAGCACCGGCATTTTTTAGTCCAAAGGGCATGGCTTTGTACGAATATACTCCGGCCTCTATGATGAAAGCTGCTTTGTTTCTGTCAGATTTTAAGAGGCTGATTTGGTGATACCCAGAAAATGCGTCCATGAAGCTAAGTAAAGCGTGACCGCTTGTGGAGTCCACGAGTTGGTCTATTCTGGGTAATGGATAGCAATCCTTAGGGCAAGCCTTGTTGAGGTCTGTGAAGTCCACACACATTCGCCAGGAACTGTTTGCTTTCTTTACCATGACCACATTCGCCAGCCATTCCGGGTAATTGCAGGGCTCAATGAAGTCTGCTGCCAATAGTTTTTCGACTTCTTCCTTGATGGCCGCGTTCTTTTCACTGGAGAAGTTACGCTTCTTTTGCTTTACCGGTCTCACATCATCGTTTACATTCAAACGGTGTACCATGAATTCTGGGTCAAAGCCCGACATCTCATCTGCCGAGAAGGCGAATATGTCGGCATGATTCCTTAATAAGGAAATCAAGTTTACTTTTACCTCCTCGGTTAAATCTGCACCAATCTTCACAGTCCTGTCTGCTCTCTCCAGCTCTAGGCTTATTTCCTCCGTTTCTCCCTCTGGGCTAGGTCTCGGCTGATACGCCGGCCTTCCCTCGAAATTTTCCATCGATAAGTCCTTTTTGGCCTTATTTTCTAGCCGGCGTTTCCTTCTTTCTGATGGTGGAGTTTCGGCAGGTCGTTTATGGCCAGAGTGTCTGAGAGCCGTCAGATAACATGACCTTGCCGACTCCTGGCTTCCTCGGAGTTTCTTAGGGTTGCCGTCATTGGAGGTGTAAACCATTATGAGGTGGTAAGTTGACACGACGGCCTGAGCGTCGTGGATTAAGGGTCGTCCTATGATGGCATTGTACGCTGCCGGAACATTAACCACCAGGAATTCCACTAGTAGGTCTCTGGATTGAGCCCCTTCCCCCAACTTGACGGCGAGCTTGATGGTTCCTTCTGGAACTACAAAGGCTCCTGTAAAACCGATAACTGGATACGAGACCGGCTTTAGGTTCGAAGCCTCAAAACCCATCTTTTCAAACGTCTCCTTATATAGTATATTTGCAGAGCTGCCCCCGTCTACCAATACGCGATGTACCATTGCGGTTGATATTCGCAGAGATATCACCAGAGGATCGTCATGGGGGTAAACTATCCCCCGGGCATCTTCCTTTGTAAACATCATTGACGGCATGGCTGGGGGTGCTGGCCATTTTCCTGAGTTGTTGAAGTTTACTTGGTGCCTTACTTCCTTCAAGCTTGCTTTAGCACCATGTATGCTACCACCTCTGGTCGGTCCTCCCGAAATGACATGGATTTCAGTGATCCTGTCTTTAACTGGTCGTCTATTTCCGTTTTCATCCTCCTGGAATGGAGACTTGCGGTCGACCCTCGCTTGGTACTGGGTGAAGTATCCTCTTCTAATGAGGTCCTCGATTCCGTCCTTTAGGTCTTTGCAATCTTCCGTTATATGGTCGTGATCCCTGTGGAACTCGCACCATTTTGACTCATCTCGGCCCTTGTAAAACATTTTTCGAGGCCTACGCCACTTGTCGTCATCTTTTTGCAGCTCATATATTTGGGCACGGGATGTTGTGAGAGGAGTGTAGTTGTGGACTTGTCTGGTCGACCCTCTGGCCCTTTTTTCACAGAATTACTCTCCTCTCTTCTATTGGAGGTGTCCGACTTTTTATCCTTCCAATACTTATCTTCTTTTTGGTCTTTTTATTTATCCTTTTCGTCGGCTGCGGGCCTCTTAGTGTTTGAGGCCTTATCAAACTCCTCTCCCCGGATATAATCGTTGGCCTTGCCTAAAACTTATGTGAGGCTAGTCAACTTTTTCCGGCCGAGATAATTTCGAAGGGAGTTCCTTCTTTTAGTCCCGTCATGAGAGCCAAGACAGCGACCTCCTGTTGTAAGGTTGGAATGGTGACAGCCTCGGCGTTAGAACGCCTGATATAATCCCTTAAGCTTTATGTCTCTCCCTGCTTTACCGACATTAGTTCGCCGATAGTTTTCTCCCTTCGCTTGTTACTAACGAAGTGTGTGACAAACATTGATGTGAGCTGTCAGAAATCGAAAACCTTCGCTGGTGGTATGCTCTTGAACGAAGTTTGCCCTAGCCCTGTTAAGGTGGCAGGGAACACCTTACACCATACTGAATCAGTGTCGGTGTATAGCAGCATGTGTCCTTCATAGGCCGATATGTGGTCCTCCGGATCTGTTGTGCCGTCATACTTGCATGTCGGCATTTTTATTTTCTCCATGGGCTCCTGAAGGATGGCAGTAGAGAATGGTGAATTTCGCAAAGATACCGGTGCCCTACGCTAGTATTCGCTTCCTTTTCTCTGATAGGAGGATTGCTGCTGAACTTCCGTATCCTGCGCTTCTTCCTCCTCCTCTTCTTCATCCCCCACCTGCTCTGTGGGGGTTTTAGAGTTGGCCACCTGATCCTGATCCTGCCGGTTTCGCTCTCCCTGGCGGCCCGTCCACAGTGATCAGAGCTTTCTCACTGGGTTGTGGGCTCTGCTCAAAGGTCGCTTAGCCGGGGGACCGGTCGGTGAAGTTCCACTTGCCATGGCCTGGAACACTTCTGCTGCACTCTTGAGCTGTTCTGGGGTGAACATGTTTTACAGAGTGTAAAAGATGTCCTCCTGAGGGGTCTCTGGAGTTTTTCTACCCTTGTCAGTGGGTGGTCGGCTTTGCTTAGTAGCCGGCAACAGGGTTGAGAAGCCTGGGGGATCTTTCTCAACAAGAACGTTGTTTTCATCTGTTTTCGGCATCCCAAATGGCTGCTTAAGATCCATGAGGGTTTCGTTTGCAGGGAATGGCTTAGACTACAAGGTATTGTTCGCCCCTCCTTCTAGCACCAATTGTTCCGGTATGGGACAAAGTGTAGGGTCTTGAACCGGTAAGTCCTTGTGATGAAGCCGGTTGGAATTCCTGCAAAAGAGAATAGGTAAACTAGCCTCGGGGGTTGATCCGAGGAACGCCCCTCCGATGCCTAAGTCAGTATTTGGTTAAAGCTGGTAGCTCTCAGGTAGAATGTATTGGGATTCGTGTACGTACCTCATGACTAGGATCAAAGGGGGTTTTATAGGAAACCCGGATGGGCCGTATACAGGTTGGGCCCCTGTATTTACGGAGAATATTCTTTGGTATCCCTTGGGATATGCTTCTATCTTGTGGATAAGATCTATCTCTAGGCCCGTACGCATTGATAGACATAATTGGATCCAGCCCAGGCCCTTGGTAGAAGGCCCGTGGGATAGATACTGGTAAGGTACCGGAGTAAGGCCGTTATGATGAGGCCACTAAGGCTGTAATAGGCGTGTGACCTTCTTAGCGTATCCCGGTCTCTCTGGACCGGTATGAGACTTAGTCAGCCCCCATACACTTACAAAAAGAGAGATTGGAAGAAAGAAAAGCATGATAAGTTATGTGATCATTGAAAGACTAGAGGCTATGTGATGGATCAATGTTTCAAGTTGATCGGGTATCTTGAGTGGTACAATGTGATCAAGGCTGGAAAGAAGGATAAACTTTTGTTACATTAATAATAATGGTCATAAAATTGCTGCAAATGTTCATACTGAATATGGTGTTGGTGTTAATTCACCTTTGGAATTTGACAATAGTGTTCATAATTCTAATAATCAGAACACTAGAATTGATTAAGATATAATGGCTGCTAATTGTTAGCAAGTTATGTAAAGCATCCTACTAGAGCAAGTTCGATCTTTACTAGTTTCGTAAATATTGATTTAAACTCAATTGCTTGTTCTATGGTTAAAGAATTTAATTCTACAAGTTGGATGATTGACTCTGGGGGATGTGATCACATGATTTTTGATGTTAGATTGTTAGTTGATCAAAGAGTTCTAACATCACCAATCAAAGTTTGGTTACTTGACGGCAGTTATAGATTGGTAAAGATAATTGGAAAAGTGATGTTGAGTAAAGATATGGTGCTTCATGATGTGATGTTGGTTGAAGGATTTAAATATAACTTGATGTCCATAGGTCGTTTGATTGAACAATCTGGAATTACAGTCACATTTACAATAAATGGTTGCTGTTTTCAGGACCTTTCTAGTAGCAAAACAATTGCTATTGCAAATTAGTACAATGGCTTGTATATCTTCAATAAGTCGTGCTTCACTGCTTCCATAATACAAGAGATGTTGATGTTTTTAAAAACAAGATTTATTGTAATGCAGCTGTGACTGAATTACCTACTCATAACAAAGTTTTGCCTGCTAAGACTGCTACTAGTACCAAGAATAAATGTAATTATAAGACATCTTTACTTATGTTACATGCTGGTCAAGGACATGTTTCACTTTCTAAAATGCAACATTTGTCCATTTGTGATTGTTCTGGTATAGAGGAATACAACTGCAACATTCGTTTGTATTACAGGTAACATAAAGTTCCATTTCTTGTCAGCACTACTAGAGCAGCATCTTGCTTTGATTTGATTCATTTAGATATGTGGGGCCCTTACAGAGTTAAACCTTTGAATGGTGCATCTTACTTTCTCATAGTTTTGGATGACCATAGTAGAGTGGTTTGGACATTTTTACTTCATAACAAAAGTCAAGTGTCTAAAATCATCACTAACTACTTTGCTCTCTTTGAGAACCAGTTTAATCGCAAGGTGAAAGGTATTAGATCTGATAATGGCACAAAAGTTATTAAAGAGCAGTCTTTGAACATATTTGCTTCAAGTGGGATTATACATCAAAAAAGTATTCCTTATGTACCTCAACAGAATGGTAGAATTGAGAGGAAACATAAGCACTTATTGGAGATGGCTATTAGGGCATTAAGATTTAATGCTAACTTGCCTAAGATGTTTTGGGGGATTGCATTCTCACAGCTACTCATATTATTAATAAGCTGCCTGTTAAGCTTTTACAGTGGAAATCTCCTTATGAAGTTATGTTTAAATCTTCTCCTTCTTATGATAATTTGAGAGTGTTTGGATCCTTATGTTGTGCATATAATATGCATGTACATAGGGATAAAGTCCAGCTTGAAGGGGGAGTATAAGATTATTTATGATCAGGGCCGGCAGAGGGGCAGCGCCACTTGCGCGACGGCGCAGGGCCTCCGCCAAACAGGGGCCTCAGTTTTTCAGATATATATTATTTGTTATGATAATATTACATAAAGCAGAATGTAGATGAATGGTTTGAGCAAAGCTTTATTTCCCAAGAAACAAGGGTTCGAACCTTGATATTGTCATTTTGTCAATTTTTTAATTCTCAAATATGACTTCTCCTCTTGTCTCATCAAAAAGTGTAAACCATTAATGTTTTTTTTTTTTTACGAGGTAAACCATTAATGGTTACCTTTAGCTAACTTGTTGTTCCAACACTAATCTTAAATATTACTCCCTCTGTTTCAAAATATAAGGCATTCACGCTTTACGAAAATTTGCTTTGACCACAAATATCTCTCAAATATGATAAATAAAAATTATAAAAATTATACCGTTGGATTCGTCTTGAAAAATACTATAATAATATTATTTTTAAAATTTTTTTATCATCATAAATTGAGAATAATTAACGGTCAAAGTTCGACCTCGAACCTCGTGCGTGCCTTATATTGTGAAACGGAGGGAGTACTCCCTTAATTTTTTTTTGGGCCAAGTTTGTTTCCTTTAATTTTTTTATTCTCCAACAACCACACAATTTTCTACGCAAATTAAATTCTTTCTTGAAATTAATCTCACCACATATACCATATTACAGAAAAAAAAAATTTGCATTGCATCAGTACAACAACAACAAAATACTTCGCATATGGCTTGACAATGTTTCAAACTTTTATTTTTTGAAAGGGGTTTTTTTGCTATTTTTTTTTAGTTTTTGTTTTAATTTGTGTAATTATTGTGATTTTGAAAAATAAAAAATATATATATATTTGAGAATCAAGGGCCTCATCCTATGACTCTGAACAGGGCCTCCAAATTCTTAGCCCCGGCCCTGTTTATGATAAATTAAATTCATCCTAGTCAGCTAGTTAGTTAGAGGTATATTACTTCTAGTTGTTATTCTTCACAGTTAATTCTGGTTTTCGCACCTTCTTCATTTCCTTCCTTCTGTAAATCTCTCTACAATTCTCTCTCTCTAAATGAATGAAGATGATTCTTGATTCTCACTTTCTTCATTATTCATCTTTAAAACAATTGGTGAGTCTTTTATCCATCGTTCCACCAAAATATGAGTTCCCATGCCATTACATATCACTTTCGTAAACCCCATCGCTACTTGCATGCGCTAAACAACGTAAACCCTTAGCTCCCCCACGAAGCTCCAGAAATCCTCATCCCTTTCACACCAGGTGGACTGGTGGTGATCAATACAAAGACTTGAAAGCATTAGAAACTCATAAATCCTTATTCTTATGCATCCTAAATGCTTTCTTTACCAAAAGATCATTATTAAACAAATGGACATTCAAAACTCCAAGGCCTCCCCCTTCCCTTTGGCCTTTCAGCTACTTCCTTTTGTTTCCAATGAATAACCTGATTACCCTTCCTATTTATCCACAGAAACAAAGCAAAGACAACATTCAACTTATCATAAATCACATTAGGAAGTAGAAACACTTATAACACATGCTAACATAGACGCAAGCACACTGTTAATCAATAATCAGCAATAGTCGAGGCTGCATGAGATAAAGAGCAATATTGCCACCACAATATTCTACTTAACTTTATCAACCAATGGTGGAAATTTCAATGAAATACGTCTATCTATGTCAATATGACAACCTAATATTTTCCCAGACTATCAGCAGATGGCATTCCAACCAAACTCTGCATAAACCTACTAAATCATCTTGAAGTATTCATACTCAAGATGATTAAAGATTTGTTATAGTTAATAAATTCACCCAAAAAGCAGTTGAATCTGCTAATAATATCTTTTATAACAACACATGAGCGATGATTAGCTTTAAAAACACAAGGGAACCATTAACAAAAAAACAAATGCGAGGTTGAAGGACTTCCCGTGGCTATTCCAATACCTTGAATTGTCCTCTTCTATTTAGCCCTACTAATCATTCGCGACAATAACTCTATAACCACATGAAATGAATATGGGGATAACATATTTCCTTGTCTGAGACAACAAGATGGCTTGAAATATTTTGTATGTTTCCCATGAAGGAGAATAACATAAGAAAATGTTGTGACATACTGCATAACCCAATGTCTACATTTTGGGGGAAACCTCATCTTATCCAACATCCGGTCAAGAGCATTCAAACTAACTCTATGATAAGCTTTAAACATATCATTCTTGAGACCCTTAATTCATCTTCATCATCACCTCATGTGCAATGAAGCAAGTATCCTTCATCAATCTTCCGGACACAGATGCATTCGTTTTAGTTAAACCTCAGCATATTGCAATTCAATTTAGATCAGTCAATTTATTTCAATTATTTAATTTTGGCTTAAAAAATGCCTAATCTATATAAATATATTAAAAGGCGTACGAAAGAACGTCTATGTGCCACGTGGCGCCTTCCCTAGGAAGTTTTAGTTCATGTAATCCATGTACAATAGTACATGTATAATAAAAAAATTTAGACATTGCATAGTATAGAATTTGATCCCAAGACCTCAAGTACATATACTAAAGCCTTAACCACTAGACTAAGTTGTATTTAGTGTTATTATCATAAAGTGTTATATTAATAAATAAAATTTTTTCTTACACGAGGCATAGCCCGGATCTAATAACTAGCTCTTATTAATTATGTAAGTTTTTCTAATGAGGGTCCCAAATTAATGTGGGGCTTCTGTAAATAATCCTTTCCCCCTCACGTCTGCTTATCTTACATGCATATCCAACTAGAACTCAAACACTTTATCGTGTTGACGGTTGACCAAGTAAAAAAGCTTTTGTAAGTCATCATGTATTCGTTATGTGAATGGCACCTCAAATAAATAAAAAGGTTTTTATTTTTATTATTTCCATTTGATTTGTTTTTGGTGGATTATAAAGAGCCTTTCAGGCCAATTTCTACCTTGGGTGTATCATGAAACTTTTGCCAAATTGGCAATTAATGATGAAACTTTCTTGATTCAAGAAGTCAGGATTCAGGAAGCTTCTAATTGTTTGGCGAGTAGGGCAAGATCAAAAGGAGGGAATATAGAATAAAATATTATAAGATTGATTGACTAAGGTTCATAGATTCTCTCTTGAGTACTCAAAAAAACTTCCAAGATCATATGTAACTTTCTCAAATTAGAGAAGTATGCAACTATCATTTTGAGCTCCCTCGAAAACATTATATTTATTATATACAAGTATATTCGACCATTCCTTTCCTTATAAGCAATTACGGAGTAGGCCACTGCCTCCTCTCTCCTCCTTTTTCTCTCTTCTCTCTCCTCTCCCACAAAACCCTAATTTTCAATCTAGGGGCTACCACCACCCTTTTGGGCGGTGGTAAGCCCCTTTTCTGGTTTTATTACTAGCTTTTTACGTTTATGTTTCCAATAAATCTTAGTCTCTCTCTAATGGAGAGTTTTTCTACCCATATATTGGGTTATGTCTACCCATATATTGGGTTTTATCTCTCTCCATGTGAGAGTTTAGAGAATTTGTTTTTGGGTTTTTCTGTATTTCAAGATGTTGATTTGTTGATCAAAATTTGTGCGGAGTTGCAACAGATGTCAAGACTTCGTTTACAATCACTTGAATTGAATCCGATTCTACTTCAAAACTACAAAAGATCGATAGACCCCCTTGCAGAAGGCTGCATCAGACAGCGATGTGAAAGACAAGGGTTTTCAGAAGTGTTAGATCTACTCAACGATCGTGGTTTTATCATATTAGAATTGTATTTATTTCATTTGATATGTATTTGTTTAGTATTGACTTTTATTGTAGATGTCGTATGACTTTGAATCAATGAATTAATGTTACTTTCAAAAAAAAGTATATTCGACCATCATTCAAAAAAACTTTGAAAGTTTAAATATTTGTAAATTTAAAAATTCGATACATTACATCTGAATTTTTTCCTTGAATAATGCAAAAGTGGGTTTTAATTCCCAAAATATGACCAAAAATAAAAAAATTCCCTGCGTACCGTCCACGTAAGACGGCACGCGAGAATTTTTTTTTTCTACTTCCAACAAAACCGCGACTTGAAGTAGCGGTTTACTGAATTTTTTTTTATAAAACGCTACTTCAAGTAGCGGTTTATTATGAAAAACGCTACTCCTACAACAACAACGACGACCAAAACGGACGCTGAAATCAACGACTGTTTTTTGTCATTAGCCGTCGGCGATACGTATTTCCTTGTAGTATTATCCCCAACTCCAGACTTTTTGCCCTGATAGACCACTACTCAGAGTAGTGGTTTATATTTTTAAACAGCTAGTTGAGATAGCGGTTTATGTGTATAAACCGCTACTTAGAGTAACGGTTTATTATAAATATAAACCGCTACTCTGAGTAGCGGTTTACCTGGGCAAAAACAAACAAAAAAAAACTAGTTTCTCGCGTGCCGTCCTACGTGGACGGTACGCAGGGAATTTTTTTATTTTTGGGCATATTTTGGGAATTAAAACCCACTTTTACATTATTCAAGGAAAAAATTCCATTACATCTAGTTTCTAAATTATTCCAAGGATTCGTAAACTAACCAATATAAATTAATCATACAGGGTAAAAAATATTAGAATATATATATATATAAGTGTATCATTATTACCAACAATGTCTTAATCTAATGGTTAATATTAACTTGTTGTGAACGATAGGCTTTGGGTTTGAATCTCTAATCACTTTCTTTGTAACACTTTTTTGTGATATGGATAAAAAATATTTTGAATTATTATCCATCTATTTCTTCCCAAGTTAGGCAGAAAAACTCTAATTTAATTTCTTAACCAATTTTCTCGCTCGTTTCTGAGTAATCATGGATGCTGATTTCTTGATAAGGGCAACTTTTTTGGTACTTTTCTATTTTTGAGGATTCGGCATAGTTGATTAGCAAATGCTATTTAAGTAAGGTAGGTAATAGATTTTTCGGTTTTTTCACCAAATACCCCTGACAAAAAAATTTATTCACCAAATACCCCAACTTTTTTCAAAATTCACCATACACCCCTGACTTTTAACCAAATTCACCAGATATCCCAAAGCCAGAAAAAAAATATCCAAAATACCCTTTTGACTAACAGATATTAGTATTTCATTAACTAATTAACTATAAAAACCCTAAATAAACCTAACTAAACCCTAAATTCTCCTTAACCCAACCCCTACCCCCCAACCCTACCCCCAAACCCTAAACCCATCAGCACCTTCACCCAACCCCAGCCCCAACCCCACCCCCTCCCCTCTCCCTCCCCGGCAACGCAGACCCCATTACCGGCAACCCCCTCCCCTCGCCTTGCTCGCGCCTCCCCTTCCCCTCCTTCCCTCGCGCCTCCCCTCCCCCCTTCGTCGTCCCTCGCAAATAAACTGTTGTCGGAATCTAGGTGGGAAAAAAGAGATCTGGTCAGATCTGGGTGGGGAGAACTACGAAAACAAGCTCGGCGACAAGAGTGAGTGAGGGGGAGGGGTGGCGCGACGGGCGGGGAAGGGGGGAGGGAAGGCGCGAGGGAAGAAGGGGGAGGGGAGGCGCGAGCGAGGCAAGGGGGCTGCCGGAAAAGGGGTCACGGGGGCTGCCAGAAATGGGGGTCACGGGGGATGCCGGAAATGGGGTGGGGTTAGGGTTGGGTTAGGAAGAGTTAAAGGTTTAGTTAGGTTTAGTTAGGTTTAGTTAGGTTAATTAGGCTGACTTAGGGCTAATTAGGTTGACTTAGAGCTAATTAGGTTGACTAATGACACACTTGTAAATACATGCTAATGGAGCACTAACTTCCGTTAATAGTAAGGGTATCTGGTGAATTTCGTTAAAAGTCAGGGGTATATGGTGAATTTTGAAAAAAGTTCGGGTATTTGGTGAATAATTTTTTTTTTGTCAGGGGTATTTGGTGAAAACACCGTAAATTTTTCTACATTCTATTTTTTATGAGCTAGTCAATTACTTGGTTTGCGTTATATTAGTGAACTAGTATCTCCATTAATGATAGTCCAACAAATGTAGTAATTTTTAAAAAGAAAAGGAAGGACTAAGTAAGTTGGTTGAAAGTATAAAATATTTTCAGTGTAAAATGATTTTCATGGAAAACAATTTATAATGTAAAACACAATTTCAAAATTTTTTTTTGTTGTTTGATTCCATGTAAGAAAAATGATGAAATGAAAGTAAAATGAAAGGGAAAGTAAAAAGGTAGTAAAAGGAATATACAAGAGAGATAAGGAAAACAGTTTTCCCTTCATTTTGGAGGAAAAAATGTTTTCGATCATTGTGAGAGTAATTTTACCCCAAGGGAAAATGGTTTTACACTCTTTTTACCAACCAAACAATGTAAAAGTGAAAATAGAGGAAAACACTTTTCTATGAAAACATTTTACACCATACCAAACGGAGCCTAAGTAGTTAAGGTTATGATAAATAATGTTAAGGTCCTTCTTAGTAGCAAATAGAAGTTTTATTTTAAGTCTACTACTAGATACTCCATCTGTCCCAATTTAGTTGTTACATTTGTTTTATCACAGTTTACGAGATGCACCTTCAAACACCAATATCTTGAGTTACATATATTAAAAAATTATAAAAATTACATATTTGGAAAATACAAATTGGGACGAATCAAACAAGATCTAACATGACTATGTAAAAGATAGTCAATGTTATGACGTGAATAGTGCCTACGGTTAAAATGTAGCAACTAAATTGGGACGGAGGGAGTAGTGATTAGTTGCACTAATCATGAGACTTATCATGCCTATCATATTATTAAGACTGATTGATTTTGGGGCTAAATTACATGGTGATTAGTTGCACTAATCATGAGACTTATCATGCCTATCATATTGTTATGACTGTTTGATTAATTTTGGGGCTAAATTACATGGTGATAATGCAGCCATGCATGTGCATTAGTTCATGCAGTTATCATTGCATTGTAGTACTTGCGGTACTACCTACGAAACTTTTCAATAAAGTCCTGAGCTATCAAATCATAAGACCCACACAGCCTGTAGGGCATCGATCTATTTGCAAGGAAACTGCGGCTGTCTGCTCACTAAGACTACTATCGCAAAAGTCTGTTGTTGCCTTCCATTCTGATTTACAATCACAAGTTTCCTTTTATTAATATGACCAGTTGGCTGTTGTTAGAGCATCAATATTCACAATTTTTAAAAAAATCATCTAACTTTCTTTTTAACTTTCTCTCTCTAAAAAATAACATTCCACATTCTTTTCCCACTTATTTTCTTAGAGTACTCTTAGAGCACCATTAACAATGATTGGAAAATAAGATCTTGGAGGTGATTGAGAAAAAATGGACCTTAACCACAATTGAAATAAAGATTGTGGAGTGATTGAAGGTGAGTGGGGAAAAAAAAAAGGCATGGAACGATTGAATTGATGATCAGCCGTAGGGTTGGGACCCACAGCCAGGTCATCAATTGTTAATTTTTTTTGGCTGAGAACGCAGCAAAACGCAGTGTTTTGTGTTGGGCTCTGAAACAGCTCAACGCAAAACGCAACGTTTTGCTGCGTTCTCAGCAAAAAAAAATTGGCTTGCTGACGCTGGCAGCTGACACGCGTGTCAGCGCCAGTTGCAGCGTGACATTTGTCATGCACGCTGCCAAGTGTCGCGTTGTTATTGGTTTGTAAAATATAACCGTTGTAAATTTTACAACGGTTATATTTTAAATAATATAAATAAATAAATAAAAAAATACCAACGGCTCTATTTTTTCGAGATCTATAAACAGAGACCCATTTTGCTATATTTTGGGCACACTTAATTTTCTCCCTCTTCACTAATTTCTTCTATTTGTTCTAACTCTTCTTCCATTGCTCTTTAATTTCAAATTCTTATAATTATTGATCCTAATCATCCTAATTATATAAGAAATTCTCAAAATTATTCTCCTCAATATTATAACCTCTACCATGAATCCCCATCTGAAAATGTATGTCAACCTATCATACCATGAAGATGATGATTCTGATGGTTCTTGTGGTAAGAGGGTTTGGAGTGAACATGAAGATGAACTCCTGATCTCCGCATTTACGAACACGACTCTTGATAAGGTGAGTGGGACGAACCAAAAGAAAAATGTCTTATGGGGAAAAGTTGGGGAAGCTTTCGAGGCAGGAAGAATAGCACACCCAACAAAAATTGCTCCAAGAAATGCTGCTATGTTGAAAGGTCGTTGGAGTAGACTTGCCAATACATGTCAGAAATTTGGTGGCAATGCTAATTAAGTTTGAAATTTTGATATGGAGAAGTTTTATGCACTTTTTTTCTTAATTAAGTTTGTAATTGTCGCACCAATGTAGCATTTTATGTATTTCGTTCTTAAAATTATATTAAAAATGCTAATTGTGTCACATATCATTAAAAACGCTAACTAGTTTCGTATTTAATTACTTAATGAAAACACTAATTACATACGCTAATTATTAAAATGATAATGAAAATTTTAATTTTAATTTTATTTATTTAATTAATTAATAATAAAATATCAATTAGTAATTAATATTTCATATCATTAAAAAGTAAATAATAAAAATATTGTATGATGGTAGTTGGGTGATGAGAGGGAAAAGTAGTTGGGTGGGTCAAAAAGTAAGAGAGAGAGGAAAAAGTAGTTGGGATGATTGAAAAATGGTTCATGGGTAAGGAGATGAGTGGGAAAAGATTGTGGGATGTAATTTTTTAGAGAGAGAAAGTTAGAAAGAGAGTGAGATGATCTTTTTTTTCAATTGTGAGTAATGGTGCTCTTAGTAGTGATTGAAAATAAAGATCAAGTGAATGATCTTTAAAAAAATGCTCCTAATGGTGATTGAGAATAAGATCAAGAGGAGAGAAAAATAGTTGTATGGGTCAAAAAGTAAGAAAGAAAGAGGAAAAATTAGTTGGGATGTTTTTTTTTCTTGTTCATGGTTAAGAGGATATGTGGGAAAAGATTGCGAGATGTTATTTTTTAGAGAGAGAAAGTTAGAAAGAGAGTGTGGGATGATCTTTGTTTAAGATCATGAATAATGGTGCTCTTCACAATGATCCAAAAAAAAAAAGATCATCCCAGCTACTTTTACCTACTCAAGTACTTTATTACCCCATCCAACTATTTTTTCTCTCTCATCATCCCATCAGCATTATATAATATTTAATTATTTACTTTTTAATAATATTAAATATTTATTACTAATTGATAAAAAAATTAATTTATAAATATATAATTAGCGTTTTTAGCATTAACTAAATTAAATGTAGAAAAATATTGTTTATTTTTTTAAAAGTGTAAAAGTGGAAGATATTTCATATAAAATAAGCAAAATTATAGAAAATTAGTAAATAGCTAGAAATTTTTTTATCCAAAATACTACAAAATGAGTCTCTAATTGTAGATCTCAAAAAAAAAAATAGAGCCATTGGTGTTTTTTTTTTTTGTTATTTTTCGCTTTGTATTTTTTAAGATATTTCATTTTTAATATTTATAATTGTATTATTTCTCTCAACTGTCAGATTTTGACAAGCGTTAAATTCTGACACGCGCGTCAGAAATCTGACTAAAGTCAATTTTTTTTGGCTTTCCCCATGCCAAAACGATGCGTTTTGGCTACTCTAGCCAAAACACATCGTTTTGGCTGGGGGTAAGCCAAAAAAAAAAATTTTGTCGTCAGATCAGGAAGTGGGTCCCACCCCCATGCCTGATCAAGTTTTCACTCATCCCATGCATTTTTTTTCCCCAATCATCCCCACTCATCTCACAATCTTATTCTCAATCACCATTAAGAGCATTTTTTTTAAGATTGATGACTTGATATTATTTTTCAATTGTGACTAAGGGTGCTCTTATCGAGTAATGATAAAACTATTTCAGATATGGACAACTTTGCCCATATCAAGGGTTAGTTTGTCAATTCAAGTGATTTAGTAAGATGGGATTCTAAAAGCATGGGAATAGAGTATTCCCTCTCATTTCATAAGCTAGTTTAATAATATTTTGAAAATTGTGTCATCCTCTCTCTAAACCTCACTCTTCAACCAACCCACTGGAGTTGTAACTTAACGTTTGATGCCGAAAAATTCGCCGGAAAGAGGTATGAATTAACCGTGTTTTTCGTGAATTTAAGGTATGTTTAATTTCTTGAAAATTGCGTGGGTTTACATCATGAAATTTCGTGGTTTTAATTCATAAGAATTGCATATCTTAATTTTCTAAACATGTCTTAATTTCGTATATTATCACTGGCGTTTTATTAAATTTCATTGGAATTGAGTGGGTTTTGTGGTGGTGTTAGACTCTACACTTCCAAATTTCGTGTCTTTTCCATTCGTGAGTTCTTTTATGGTGATTTTGTTCTAAAATTTGAACAAACAACATGGAAAAGCTGCAGTAAGGATCTCATGCCTGTATGGATTTTAAGTACCTAATGCAAGTGTAATTTTAAGTACCTCACTTAGCAATATAATGGTTGCATGGATAATTTTAAGTACTTTCTATAATTATGGTTTTATGAATATGTGAACTAATCATTTCGTATTTAAAATGAAGCATCGTATTGAGTTTATCGTTTTCGCTATATTGTCAACAACATATATAACGGTGTTGTGCCTTACGTTATAAGTTCAAAAAACTTATGTCTAACTAAGCAACATATTATGTGTAATAGCCCTGTTTTTAAGAGTCTTTATTTAAATGCTAATTATATTTATTAAGTTAATTATGTTTTGAAAATACTTAATTTATTTGAGTTGGAGTATGAATTATTTTGTCATGCTGTAATGTATTTATTTATTTAACTTTACGGAGTTATTATTATTATTACTATTGTTATTATTATTTTATATTTTCAGATTTTAAGTTTAAGTTGAGTGGTAGTTGGCCAAATAGAAAATTTGTAGTCCCATTTCTTTTGCACTTGTCGGTTTGTTTGGAGGAGATAAACCCAACCCTCTTTATTTGTCAGTCAAACAAAAATTTGCAAACCCAAGTTCTTTCTCTCTCTCCCGTGTCCTTTGTTCTCTCTAAACCTCCAAAAGTGAAAAACCTCAAACCCCAATTGAGAAAACTCCCAAAACCTCGTGAAACCCCGGCGAACCCACGCCGTCGTCGGCCGTTTTCAGCTCGCCGGAGACTCGCACTGCAACTCGCAGCCCTGTTCCTCTCTCTGTCGTCGTTATTATTATTGTTCTTACGGTGCTGCTGCGGTTGCTGTTGTTGTCGCCCTGTTTCTTCTCTCTCCTCTCGCTGGTTGTTCGCCCGTGCCGTGCGTGTGGTGCTGCTCGCCAGCCACCACACCACCGCTGTTGTTGCTGCCTTATTTCTATCTCCCTCTCGTTGATTCCTCTGTTCTCGTTGGTTCTTGTTGGTGGTGGTCCGCACCATCATTCACTCTCTACCCTTTGCGGTGTTGTCACTGCTGTTGTTTGTTGCCGCTGCTGCTCGTTGGTGCTCTGCCGCGCCGAAGCCTCGAAACCCTACTGTCCCCTGTTCTTCACTGCTCTACTCGAGCAGAGGTACACACCTCTTGTCTATTTTTCTTTAAATTTCAGAATTCTTGATTAGTGATTCAAGCTCAAGTTGTTATTTGTCGTTGTTGATATTGTTTCTGTTACTCCTAGTGGTTGTAAGTGTTGTCGTGGTTGTTGTTGTGGTTGTTGATGATGATGAGGAAGATATGTTGTTGTTGTTGTTTCCATGCTTGGTGGTGTATTGTTGTTGTGCTGTTGTTGTTGTCAATTCTAAGAGTACCTAAGTACTAATTTGATTATTTGGAGTATAAAATCAGTTTATGGTATCGTTGGGTTTCGTAGCTTAGTAAACTAGATCAATTTTGCCTACAAATAATTCTTTTAATTAATTCTTCTTGAAATGAGTAAAGAGAAGCCATGGTAGGTGGGTGCTTCATTTACGTATGTGGTTTGAAGTTGAGTTTATTAAAATTGAAATCTAGGAAATGACGTTATAAGTTCCAAGCTATTTTTTTTAAATAATTTTACCACTAATCTTTATCACGGTTATATTGGAGAGTACTAAATGAGTAAGTTAGTTTGATTGACTCTTTATAACCTGAACTTAATTCAACTAATGGAATTTGCTTGTTTAGTTGAATATATTAGTGTTATTGTCTCCTTATCAAAGAAGTGTAATTAGACTCGTGAGACATTCTTATTAAGAAAGTTGATTGAGTTAATTTAATTAGTTTTCTCCTATTAAGTTAGAAAGAGAATTAACTAGTCCTTATTAGTAATGTGAAGAGTACTTGAGTTACTTTATTAACTATGGATTCGATTAATGAAGACGTGGTTAATAAAGTCGACTTATTTGACTAGTGATCCACTAAAGTGAATTAGTGTGTATGTTTAACTACATAAATCAAAGTAAGTTAATAATTACTTTGAAGAAGTCCTACTTAGATAATGAAATTGTTTTAAAGAGGTAAACTCGCTATGTATGACCATGAGTATGATCTGTACTTGGTTTTATTACGGATTATGTTAATAAGAACTCAGCTAATGGTATAACTTGGATTATATTTTGTTACTTATAATTAACATATGATCGATGAAACTTGAGTCGTGTGTTTTTGGTTAACTGTCGTTAGTTAATTCTAACTGAGAGACTTAGTAATATTGTTGTGGATTTTTATTGACATGATTAATTACTACCAGTTGTGTTTATGATGGTAATTGGAATTGAAAACCATATATGTATCGATTTCAAATATGTATTTATAAGAGTTATATGTTAAATGATTATGGTTATCTATGGGGGAAATCACTAGGCTGGATACAAGTTGCTAATTACTTTAATAGTCTTGATTATTGGAGGATGATTTTGGAATAAAGTATCATTCGGAATTATGAAGGAGATTATAATGTTGGAATTGTTATTCGATTCGTTAAGGATTTGAGTTCAAGATAGAAATCAGTTTATTGAGGTTTATTTATGTGTCGAGCTAGCTTTATATTCTCAATATAATTGTTGGTAGCAAGATAATGTGCTTGATTTAGGTAAGGTTGTGAGTTATGTTTAGTTTGTTTAGTTATATAATTTAGAATTGTGATTATGAATTGGGAATGCAAGTCGATGTAGCTAATATCATCGAAGTTATAGATATTAATTAAGGATTAAGGAAATTAGAATGTTAAAGGTTGATCAATTTGTGAATTGGAATTAGTTACGATTACGTTTTTATAGTTTGATTAGTCTAATTTGGTTATTGATTATCGATGTTATTTTGAGGTGGTTGTTGGAGGATGGCTATGTAGACGTATATAATTCAAGATGATATGGGAAATCAAGTCATATGTTTGAGGTTTCGCATAATTGTTATAGAGTGGATGTAACCTTTATATATTTAAATGCTCCTGTGTGCGTTATATTGAATATTAGATATCAAATATCATTTATAGTAATTCCCATGATTATAGATGCATCTCTATGAGTTAGTTGTGAATTGCTATTGGATTATTATAAAAGTATTCTTTTTGTTCACATTGGATTTTTTCGAAAATACTATGTTTCTTAAAATATGATTTGGTATGATAATGAGGAAATGATTCGATATGAGTTAAGACCAGATAAGGTCGAATATGGTGTTATGTTATGAGTATTGAGGATTCAAGTATGAATCATTAAATATCTTATTTTATAAATATGAAAGTGAGGCATGAAAGGCACCCGAGTTAGGGCGGGTAGAGTCCCTAGCTGTTGCCTTCCAGGAGGGCGAATTCCTGGCGTTATAGGACATGTCCGGGTAAGTCTTGCAAGCAAACAATAAAAGGCTGGTGACGACCCTCATAGTTTGGAGACAGCTGGTACTGCGTGGTACCCTCTCCACTCGCGTTCATGCCAAACGATCGGATTTTGTGAAAATATAGTAATGAGTTGAAAGGTTGATTAAATGAGAATATAGAAACATGTCATTGTTGAGACACTTATTTTTTGTTACTATGTGATTGATGATGTATTATGGAACGTGGAATTTGGAAATGTAATATGTATGTTCAACAAGAATATTGTTGCTAAGTATGCTATGATTGGTGTGATTGTTGAACTTATGTTGATTGTGTGAGAGTCGTTTTCAAGTAAAAACCACCAAAGCATGTGTTACTCTTGTTTACGGGTTAGTACTCAGCTTTGCTGATGTGTATATATGTTGTTTTGTCATTTCTGTGGCCTGTCACTTGGTGGGTGGCAGTTTTCCTAAATGTTTCAGGTTGAAGCCGAAAGTTAACCTTTGCAAGTTGAAGCTAATACAAGCTGGAGCAGTATTATAGTTGCTATCGAAGTGAGGACGTTGACTTGTAATAGTTAGTGTTTATTATTTATAATATATCTTTCACATTTAAGAGTCGTTAGTGCTCCTGATTCTCTATTGGTTGTTGCTCCGCGAAAGCGTTAGGTTGTTGAGCTTTGGGATTTGGAAATATTTTATAAATTGAATTTGCAAACAGGTTTAATCATTTTTTCCGCTTTAGCGTTGTCCTATTTTCAAAGGAAACTTTGCCGGATTTTCTGTAGAAATTAATGGGAATAGAGTCTGAGAATCAGAGCGTAGTTATAATAGTTAATTTATTTGAATATAGTTGGGAATTGAGTTCCACACTCTCTGATATAGTTCGGTGAGTGTGATGTTAATAGTCCGAGTTACCTCGACTAGAGTCTCTTTGGCTGTGCTTAATCCTTTGTAAGCTGGTTGGGAAATTCGGGCTGTTACATTATGTTTCTGCATTGTCATGTATTGTCAAAATTGATAAAAATGGTGTTCATGTGAACATTTTCCACGCATGCCTTTTTTTCTTAATAAACCATGTTGTAAATTATATTACTTATTAATGTGACATTAAAATAGTGTTATTAGTAGTCAATCATTTAAATGTGAAAAAAGAACTAATATGCGTTACCTTTTTTTCCATTAACGTTCAATATAATATTCGTTTTGGGTAATTTATACTTGTTATAAGGTTTATTAGTATATATATGGTTTTATTGGATGATCAGTCACACAAATTAACATTATACACTAGTAGATATTGTTTTCTTGAAAAAATGATGGTTTTGTTGTATAAAAAACTAACAAACATTAATTAATTTTTTTAATTCATATGTTTAGTACCTTAGTGTTATTAGTATCGATTCATTCACTAATGAAAATGAAGGCATGGTATTGTGTTTATCAGCTATGCTATATTATGAACAACATATGTGATGGTGTTAAGGTGGCTTTACTTTTTAAGTTCGAAAGCCCAGTCGTCTTCTCCAAATTTTCGCAATATCAGCAAAACAACAAAAATGGCGAGGCCTTATTTCCACAATTCAACAACACTTAATTTTCCATTTAATTTTGATTTTTTTTTCTCCACATAATTTCTATAAAGTTAACGTAAGAAGTTTTGTTCACCTGGCTTCTGTTGTCAAGTCAATTGTAGTAGAGGAAAGAGAGAGGGAAAGTCACTTTTTCCATTCGCTTCCCTTCCCCTTCTATTCCCTTTCTCAAATTCGAAAAGTTGAATATAATATGTTTTCTGAATTTGATACATTTTTTGTGTACTTGCAACTTTTCACAATATTACTTTTTCAATTTTATATTGCTGATATGGGTAAAAGTTGCCCATACCTGATATGTTTTTATTAGGCCCTCTTTTTAAAAATGCACGGGAAGTTTTATGTAGAAATGATTTGGCATGGAGCCGTGTATAATGTACGATAATCATTTTGTATATTAAGTAGTTGATTTTATTTGAAATATATTGAATCCGTAATTATTAGATACCATGTATTTAAGATTAAAAAAATATAAAATGTAAAATTATATTTAATATATATGAAAATCCTTTGTTACAATATTTTAAACTTTAAAAATCTTGTAATTGTGATATATACATATATAAATACGTAAATGAAACAAAAAAACACATTAGAATGCGGGGGATACTTTGTTTATAAATTTAAGATTTTAGGATGTTTCTCCTAAAATCATGATCTGAATAGTAGCTGAGTGATTTAAAGTTTTCATAATCATATCGTGTATCAAAAATAAATTTTAAAACCGATTTATGACTCGTATGTTCAGTGATTGATGTAGCTAATGTCACGATAAAACATTGTTGTTTCATTATTTTGATAATGACAAATAATTAAACTTTACTTGATTTTAGTTTCTTTTAGGAAAATTGGATTTTAATAATCTAACCTTTAACCGGTCTTCTTAAAACAGTCCTACTTTTCACTTTTTTTTGAACAACTCAAACTTTAGGACCCAACCACTTTTATTGGGCCTGATTACTGGTGACCGGGAAAAAAGTCAATGTATTTAGTTGACTTTTATTTTTTAGGGGGAGCAAGATTTTTTACTCCTAAAACCTGCCATTAATGCTCTCTTCCTCTCTCTCTGAAATTTCCAACCACCTCCTTCGTCTTCCATGGCACTTCTCTCTTTCTCTCTCTCTGAAATTTCTGGTTGTCTCTGCCAAGTGAAGTAAATTCAACAACCACCAAAGTACGAATTACAGGTAAGAACATCATCTCTAATTATTGCAGTACTGTAATCGTTTCTTTTTGGAACTAAAAATTCGATCTTTACTTTGCAAGTTTAGGAAATTTGTAATTTTAGGAAATTATTCACTGAATTTGAAAATGTGAAACCCTAAACATGATTTCAACCTAAAAAGTGGAAGTTGGTGTAATTTCAACCTAAAAATTTGAACCTGAAAAGTGACGACTTTGAACTTGTAAAAATTATAGGGCATAATTTTGTTGGAAAGTGAATTTGAACTTATATTTTTTCCTTGATGATGCAATGACATGTAACTATTTGTGGTAGGTGAACTTTTCAATTCATTGTTTTGAGGTTAAAAAATGGATGATTGTACTTTGAGATTCTGGCATGGTGGGCGTTTTGTCAAAGATAGAAATGGGTATTTAATTAGTGTTTATGGGAGGAATGGGTAGGACTTTCCCCATTGATCCCGATGAAATATGTATTTGGGATCTAATTGAGCTAGGTAGAAAGTGTGGTTATTACACTGACCAAGTTAGATTATTGTACCTAGTTCCTGGCATGACATTAGCAACTGGATTGAGGAAGGTTTATGAAGATGATGAGATTTTGAAGATGACTAAACTTCTTGTGCATCAAAAGTTTATGGAGTTGTATGTCTTGCATGGTGAGAGTGATGACCCACTTAGTACTAACATCCATATGGACACTAATGACACAGAAAGCCCACCCTCTCCACATCAGCCTAAAGCTAAGAAATTAACCCCTAGGAGGGCCCAACAAAAGCCAACTCTTGCGAAAGATATGGGGCCCACAGACGATGCTGCCACATCATCCACACCTATTCAACCCACTAGTGTTAGTCAAACATATTCCTGTCATATGATCAACAGCAGGCCTATGATTGTCAAAGCTTGGTCTCCTAGCTTTGATTTTCAAGCTGAGGTGCTTAGAGTGATTCCATTATGGGTTAGATTATATAATCTACCTTTGAATTGCTGGGGTCCTGAATCCTTGAGTAGGATAGGGAGCATGCTAGGGGTGCCATTATTTGCTGATGAATGTACTTCTAAGCAACAAAGAGTTTCATTTGCAAGGTTACTAGTTGAGGTGGATGTCACTAAAGAGCTGCCTAAGACTATTACTATTGAGGACATACATGGTGTTATCACTGAACAGAAGGTTCATTTTGAATGGGCCCCTCCTTATTGCTCTAAGTGTCATGTTATTGGGCACAATTGTGCGAAAAAGATTCCAGTTAAAGCTAAGAGCTAGAAAAGAAGCAGAAATGGGTTCCAAAGGTGGTGAATCAGGGGTTACCACTAATACCAGATGAATCAGTGCAACCAGCCCCAGTGGAGACTAAGACTATGCAGCAGGAAGAAGAGCTTAATGAGAGGAATGACACTTCTATCACTGATCTAAGAGATCATCAGCAAGCAAAAGACCCACCTCCAGTGTGGAATATTGTGACTCGAGGTCAGAAGGGGAAAGAGGTTGAAGTAGGAGGTCCTGGTGTGGTTACTCACTTGGTGGATGAAGCAGGAACAAGCACATTCACCATCTCACCTGGTTGATGAAGCTGTGTACTTGGAATACCAGGGGATTAAATAATCCCTGTAAAGTAGTGGAGGTAAAGAAGTTCATTGTTGCTAATAATTTACATATGTTTGCTTTACTTGAAACAAGAGTAAAAAAACATAATAGTAAGAAGATTAGGAAGAAGTTTGGTAATAAGATGATGTGGGATGATAATTATGAGTATTCTGATAGAGGAAGGATTTGGTTGGCTTGGGATCCTGCACTTGGGAATCACTATATCTAGCAAATCTCCTCAATTTATCCATGGGCTTGTGGTGGATAAAAGTAGTGGGCTGAAGAACTGGTTCACTATAGTGTATGGTCTACATACTATAGAGACTAGAAAACCTCTATGGATGGATCTGATTACTATGAATGGTGTAATTAATGAACCATGGTGTGTCATAGGGGATTTTAATGCTGTAGCTGCTGTGGAAGATAGACTAAATGGGGCCCTTGTTACTACAGCTGAAACACAAGATCTTGTTCATGTGCTGAATTATACTGATTTGGATGAATGCAAGTCAGTTGGACACTTTTATACTTGGTCTAATAAAAGTCTAGGAGAGGCTAGAACTTGTAGTAAGATTGACAGATGTCTGGTCAATAGTCACTTGATGGCCCAATATTCGTTGTTGAAGTGCTGAACCCAGGTATATCGATCATTCTCCTCTTGTACTTAAATATGCTTTTGGGAGTCAGAGCCAGGGTAGACCGTTTAAGTTTTTCAATTATATGGCTGAACATGGAGATTTCATGTCTATTGTTGAGAATAATTGGGGGAGTTATAGGGGTAATGAGTGATGCAGAGTTTTGGAGGAGACTTAAGGAATTAAGACTCATATTAAGAGATTGCATAAAAGAGATTTTGCTCACCTAGCTAGTCAAATTGAACAAGCTAGGCAAGAGCTTGATGATATTCAATCTGCTCTCAAGTCCCAGCCAACTGAAGCTCAGCTTACTGCTCTGGAGCAAACTCACTATCTTAAACTGCAGAAGCTCTTGTCTATTGAAGAATCAGCAATTAGACAAAAGTCTAGAATAACTTGGCTGCAGCAGGGTGATGCTAATACCCAGGTTTTCTTTCAAGCTATGAAGGCCAGATATAATCAAAATAGTATTGATATACTGTATGATTCTCAGGGAAGACAATTGATAAAATCTTGTGATATTCAAGATGAAATTATAGGATTCTATCAGCAGCTACTTGGGTCATCTAATTCTTCTCTTCCCCAGATTGATGTGCAGTTGGTAAGAAGTGGAGTGCAGGTGTCACAAACTGCTACTAGGGAGCTAATCAGAGATATTACTCCTAAAGAGATTGATGCGGCATTGAGTTCAATTGATGATAATAAAGCCCCTGGTATTGATGGCTTCAATAGCTTTTTCTTTAAAAAAGCATGGCCTATTATTAGGCATGATATCTACAAGGCTATTACTCATTTCTTTGACACTGGAGAGCTATACCTGCTATTAACTGTACTCTGATAACCTTGGTTCCCAAAGTCCATAATCCTACATATGTGAAGGATTTCAGACCTATTGCATGCTGTACAGTTCTCTACAAGCTCATTGCTAAGATTCTCACTAAAAGAATGCAAAGTATGATTAATGAAGTGATTGATCTTGCTCAAGCTGGGTTCATGCCAGGGAGAAGCATCTCTGATAACATACTACTGGCTACTGAGCTCATCAAGGGGTACACAACAAAACATATTTCCCCTAGATGCATGATGAAAGTTGATCTCAAGAAGGCCTATGATTCTATTGAGTGGCCTTTTCTTCAAATGATGATGAGTGAATTGGGATTTCCTTCTAGATTCATCAAATGGGTTATGGCTTGTGTTACTACTGTGTCCTTCTCTATTTTGATCAATGGGCTACCTTGTAAACCCTTTAAAGCTAAGAAGGGTTGAGACAAGGGACCCATGTCCCTTTCTTTTTGCAATAGGCATGGAATACTTATCTAGATGTCTGGCAGCCTAAAGCAAATTCCTGACTTCAATTTTCACCTAGGTGTGAGAGACTAAGCATCACTCACTTGATGTTTGCAGATGATCTGCTGATGTTTGCTAGAGCAGATGCCAGTTCCTTACAATTAATGTTTGATGCATTTACTTCATTTTCTCATGCTTAGGTCTGGTTGCTAATCTTGACAAAAGTAACTTATATATAGCAGGAGTTACAGAAGAAGAAAGGAGTAATTTACAACTTATTGTCAATATGCCTATGGGAACTTTCCCTTTTAGATATCTTGGAGTGCCCCTCACTACCAGAAAGCTCTATTATCAAGAGTGTAAGCCTCTTATTGAAAAAACTGTTGCTAAAGTCAGATCTTGGGCAGTTAAAAAGATCTCATATGCTGCAAGATTGCAACTTGTAAGGTCTGTCTTGCAAGGATTTCAGTTGTATTGGTGCCAAATCTTCATTTTGCCTAAGAAGGTTTTGAAAGAGATCCAAGCAATTTGTAGAAATTACCTGTGGAGTGGCCAGAGTAGTGGTAGGAAAGCTCTTGTTGCTTGGGAAAAGCTTTGCATGAAGAAAGCTTGTGGTGGATGGAATTTAAAAGATCTTGTTACTTGGAATAAAGCAGCAATTACTAAGCATCTTTGGGCTATCACAATGAAGCAAGATAGGCTATGGATTAAATGGATCCATGCCTATTATATCAAGCAGAATAACTTGTTTACTATGTCCATTCCTGCTAGGCTATCTTGGGCTCTAAAGAAAATTTGGGCTAGTAGGGACATATTAATTGCTCATCAAACTCAGCAAGCTTCAGGTGAGCACTTCTCTATCAAAAAGATGTATCAGGCAATGAGGAGTGATCAACCTATTGTTCAGTGGAAGAGAATTACTTGTGATAATAAGGCTAGTCCTAAGGCCTTATTTATCACTTGGCTGATGCTCCAAGGCAGATTGTCCACTAAAAGTAGCTTTGTGAGTGGGGATTATTGGAAGACAGTACTTTGTGTTTTATGCTCTAATGCTAGTGAAACTAGTTTCATCTATTCTTTGAGTGTCCAGTTTCCAAGCAATTGTGGAGAATGGTCTTACAGCAGATTAATATGGCTAATCAGCCTCGATTACTAGCAGGAGATGTTCAAGCTATTGCTGATGTGGCTAAGAAGAAGAATCCTCAGCACAACTGTTATTGATGCTATATGCTGAACAGTATACCATATATGGCAACAGCGTAATCAAGTTATTTTTGGGAAGGATTGTATGTCATCTAGGCACAGCTTTAAGCAGATTGTTTTTAAGGTTGCGTGTAGATGTAATGATGTGATTAGGCAAATGCTTATTATATGAGCTTTAGATTGCTTACTGAGTAGGGCTGGACTAAGTTTGGTGCCTCCAAACCCTTCCTAGAAGGTGGGGAGTCTCCATTCTGTTTGTTCAGCCTTGTAGATGCATTTGGTTGTACCTTTTTTTTTGGTTATCAATAACAACTTTGAATTGCCAAAAAAAAAAAAAAAAAAAAACATATTCCTGTCAACACCTCTCACTGTTACCCAGACATCAACAACCAGTAACCCAAAACAAATCCCCACCTTTACAGCTTCACCTTGCACAAGCAACCTAGAAAAAACACCCAACCTGCCCCATACTCTCACTGACCACCATAAAAAAAAACCCACCCATCATAAATAAAAAACCAAATAAAGGCAAAGCTACCCAGCTACAACAAGCTGAACCTGAAGCTGAACCTGAAGTTGAACTTATAGGTGAATATGACTTCTATGACCATAGACCAGAAGAGCCCCTCACATTAAGAGAACTTATAGGTGAGTATTCTAGTGAGGATGAGCTTGATCCGGATTATGTGGATGATGGTGTAAGTGATGATGAGTTTGATTCAGAAGATCTTGATTTAGATCCAGAAGATGAAGTGGTACTGAGTGAGGAAGATGATGTCATTCACGAGGACTATATACATGAGTTTCTGGGTGATGAATCTGAAACTAGTGATGATGAGTACATGACTGCAAGGGATAGAGTAAAAAAGTGCAACAGTAGTCTGCTTAGCATAGCTCAACAACTTCAAGAAGAGGCTGCAGAGGGTAAACTTGGTGCACAACAGCAACCAAATAGGGCAGTAGCTGAACAACTGCATCATGATGGTGGATTTGTTAGTGAATATGAAGAGAGTGATGATGAAATACACACTCCACCTGGCAGTGGAGAAGAAGAAGATAGGATTGGTGCAAGGAGGACTGCTAGAGCTCTTTTAGTGAGTAGTGAAACTGATTTCTCAAAGTTCAATTGGAAGGTAGGGCAGAGGTTTGCTAATAGGGTAGAGTTTAAGAAAGCTGTTGCTAAGTATGGGATATTACAAGGGAGGAATGTGAGTGTCACCATCAGCAATAGAAAGAGGGGCCAAAGGATAGGAGTCAAGTGTGTTGAAGGCTGCCCATTTTACTTGTATTCATCCTGGGATTCAAGGAGAGCAACTTTTGTGGTAAAGACAGTGAAAGGTGACCATAATTACCATAGGAATATGAAGAAAAACAAGCAATTAAAGTGTACTTGGTTAGCTGAGCAGTCCTTGGAGGTTTTTAAGGCTAGACCACACTAGCCTGCAAAAGAGGTTGTGGAGACTGTAAGAAGAGCTTATAAGCAGATGATCACAAGAGATTTGGTCTATAAAGTCAAGTTCTATGCACACAGGATGTTGCATGGTTCAATGCAAGGCCACTACAAAAAGCTCATGCTCTACATGAAAGCTGTTGAAGCAGCAAGCCCTAGGACTAAGTTGGAGTTAGTCACTGATAACTCAAAGTATCCTCCAGTCTTCCAAAGGTTATTCTGCTATGAGGGTCGCCAGATGGGTTGGTTAAAAGGTTGTAGGAGACTAATTTGTGTAGATGCATGTTTCTTGAAAACATTCTTGGGAGGTCAATTACTATCTGCTGTGGGGAGAGATAGTAATGACCAAATGTATCCCATTGCATGGGCAGTAGCTAAAGGGGAGAATAACAACAGCTGGGAATGGTTTTCACCAACCTTCAACAATGTCTTCAACTTGGAAGTGGAACTGGTTTGACAATAATCTCAGATGAGCATCAGGTATGTGGTAGTTTTCTGCTTATTTTTTTGTTGCTGCTCATATTGTCTAGTGCTGCTACTAATTCAATAAGTTGCTATATTAGTGTTGGTAGTGCTGCTATTAATCATTGTTAGTGCAACTTAATTAGTGATGGTTAGTGCTGCTATTAATCATTGTTAGTGCAACTTAATTAGTGCTGGTTAGTGCTGCTAATGATGTTATTAATGTAATTAGTGTTGTTGATGTAATCATATGTTGTTGTAATTAGTGCTAGTATAGTGTAGTACCATGTTTAGTCATCTGTTTTAGTGTATAATTAGTGTTGTTTGTTTTTTTGGAAGGCCATCTTGAATGGAGTTGCAAGTGGCACAGAGCAAAGATGACATTGTGCAAGGCACATCTTTGCTCTGTGGCACAAGTCCTTTAGAGGGGATGAGATGAAACTCTTGTTTTGGAAAATAGCTAAGGCTTATAATGTTGCTAACTACAATGATGCACTAGAGGAACTGGCTGAGTTAAACTCGGATGCAGCTATTGCATTCAAGGCATACAACCCTAAATGCTTCTGTAGGGCTTTCTTAGATACTAGTGTGAAGACAAATGCCATAACTAGTAATATGGCTGAGACTTTTAACGTTTACATCATAAATGCTAGGACAAAGCATATGATATATATGTTAGAGGATATAAGAGTTGCTTTAATGCAAAGATTAGTCCTGAAAAGACAAGAAATGACCAAGTGTACTTCAGTGCTTTGCCCTAGGATCCAAGCCAAGTTAGATTTGGAGAAAGTTAAGGCTGCTGATTGTGATGTGTTGCCATCAACAGATACTTTGTTCAATGTGCAGTATTACCTTGATAAGTTGAATGTGGATTTGGAATCCAAGACTTGTACCTGCAGAAAATGGGATATGTTAGGCATCCCTTGCAGGCATGCAATAGCTTGCATCTACTTTGTTCACAAAGAAGCTGAGGACTTTGTGCATGACTCTTACAAGAGGGAGGTCTATTTAAGGGCATATGTTGGTTCCATACCTCCTGTGGAAGGTGAGAAGCACTGGCCTAGGATAGAAAGCAATATCAGCCCACCTCCAATTAAAATTGGACCTGGCAGACCTAGGTTGAACAGGAGAAATGACCCATTTGAAGACCCTAAAAAGCCTGGTAAGCTTACTAGGCATGGTATGGAGATGACATGCAGTCTCTGCCATACCAAGGGCCATAACAAATGAAGGTGCCCCAATAGAGACACTGCTTCAGGTGTTGTGCCTCCACCAAAAAGGGCGAAGGGGAGACCAAGAAGTGATGGACCAACCACTGCTTCAACAACAGATGCTGCTGCACACTTGGATTCTACAGCATAGCCATCAAGATTAGGAAGAGGTGGGAGAATGATTAGAGGTGGAAAAGGTTCTAGAGGGGGTGGGAGAGGAAGAGGAAGAGGAAAAGGAAGAGGAAGAGGGGAAAGTGGAGGACATCCTGAAGATAATGGAGGAAGAAGAGGCAGAGGAGGAAGGAGGGGATGTAATGGAGGCAGGGGAGGTGTCCCTCATGCTAGGACTGCATCAATCAATAATGTGAGTCCTACATTTTGTTAACTTTCTTTTATCATCAGTTTGTGTAGTATGTATTTTATTGTACTTAAACGAACTATTGTATTATGTGTTTTTTGAAGCTATCCCAAGGTTCCACAGTTGAGCAAGCAACACAGTAGCTACTATGGACCTCAAGGAAGCATCTTAAGCTTCCACAGTTGACCAAGCTTCTTCAGATCATTTTTTGCCAAGTTCAGTTACTGTTGCTCTATTTGATAATGATACAATGAATTCAGATCATTTTTTTGCCAAGTTCAGTCCTACATTATGTTGTTGTTTTGTAATGATACAATGAATTCTATTTGATACCCAATTTAGGGTGGAACAATGAAATGTTTTTGAGACAAATTTTTTTCCATTACCACAATACTTAACAACTTACACTTCATTTCATTATCACACTTACAATTTTGCATCACTTCTACCCAAACCCTTAATTTACATTCTAACCCAATCATAATTTTGCATCAAACCTAGCCTAGTCAAACATAACTACTTCAAATAAAACATCAAAATGACAAATAAAATCCAAGAATACATCAAAGCCATAGAGAAGTTCTTCTCATTACTATTGCACCTCAGCACCTCCACACGCAATTCACTAAGTTCAGCCTTCATCTCCTGCACATCTTCTTCCAGGTTGTCCTTCGTCATCTTCAATTTTTTTATTTTTTCATTAAGTAACATCTTGTGGTACTCCAACTCAGCAATGGTGGTATCCCTCTCTAGAATTTAAAACTGGAGGTCCCTAATATCATTTCTTTCATCCAGATTTGGCTCATTCACCCACCTGAAAAAATCGCAACATTGATCAGGCCACTTAGGGCATCCAAGGAACTGCCTCCCACAATTTGAACCTTTCTTCGTAATTCGCACAACAGCAGCAACCCCACATTTGCACTTCACCCTTTCACTCAGTGAGTTTGTTGAAGAACTTGAGTCATTTCCTTTCATGGTGCAAAATTTTTTTGTGCAGAAAATGTGAGAAGAAGAGAGAGAAAGAAAATGGGGAAAATAAAACTTTTTTAGGAAGATAATATAAAGGAAAAGAGAAATAAAAGAGAAAGAATCAATATTACCGTTATTTTACCTGCTATGAAGGAATGGTAACCTTTTGTTTTAGGTAATCATTTAATGAGGTCCAATAAAAGTGGCTGGGTCCTAAAGTTTGAGTTGTTCAAAAAAAAAGTGAAAAGTGTGACTGTTTTAAGAAGACGGTTAAAGGTTGGATTATTAAAATCCAATTTTCCTTATTCGTATGTTTCTAGTTTATTTTGGTAGATTTAATTTTGTGTGTTTTACCTTAATTTATAGTGTAGATTTATTCTTTCAGTTTTAATTAGTTTATTTATTTTAGACTTCACAAATAATATGTTAAATAACTTATGAGGAATTGATTAGGAGATTAATCAAGATTAAGTTGTTAAACTTTATTTGGGACAAATTAAAACCGTTAATATTATGGACGTAAAAATTATGATATATTATGATTCCAAAATATTCTGTTTAGTTAGTTTTTGTGCAGCCTTTTGATTTTTCTATAAACAAGGAGCCGCCAAAATCTAACCTAAACAAGCGCCCAAAATAGATGTGTTGAGGTAGTTCCTACAATTTAGGAACCACAACAACCAACCTATTAACAAGACGTGGGAACGTGGAGTTGCACGTGTTAGTGGCTGAGATTGCGGAGCATAACTAACCAACTGCCAACGATCATATAAAAGGACATATTAATGGGAGAAGTGGCTGAATTAAGCTACGTGTGATCATGAAGAAGATCGTGGATAAGAACTCGAGAAGATAGGTCTCTACAAATAGTTGTTTGTAACGATCTTTTTATGTATGCTTTTAGAATTTTCTGTGTAATATTTTTAGTGAAAGTATATTCGCTTTTCTTCTTCTTAGCACTTAGTGTATTATAGATTCGCTGATTCGGTTGAGTGAATCTAAATCTGTAATCATTTTGAGGAGAAAAAGAGAAAGAGAGAAAGAGAAAAGACTTCGAGTGAAGTCAAGAGAGAAAGTCAACTGTTCAGGGGGAACAAGCTGACTGGGAACCAGTTCCTAGTGGAACAGAGTAGGTCCGAGTTTAGGTTGTACAAAAGAGTCTTTTGGCCTAAAGTTATTAAAGAGAATTGAGTCAAAATCCCTCGTGGTCAAGGTTTTTCTTCCTATTGGGCCTAGGAAGTTTTCCTTGTAAAAATCTCGTGTTCCTAGTTCTTTCTTGTTCATGCAATTACTTCTTTCTTATTCAATCATTCTTTTATTTCCGCAAAAAGTTTGAAAATGTCCCAACTACAATTCACCCCCCTCTTGTAGTTGTTTAAGTGTTCGTCCAAGACTAACAATTGGTATCAGAGCCTGGTTCCTCCAAAATCAGTTAACACTGAGGAGCTAGTTCCTGGAAATGATGAACACATCAGGAGAAAGATTGGAAGAAGGTTACTCAACTCAGCGTCCACCATGTTTAATGGCAAGTATTATCCATACTGGAAGAATCGTATGGAAAGTTTTATTAAGGCCGAAAATTATCAAGTTTGGAGAGTAATAGAGATTGGTGACTTCGAAGTCACAGAGAAAAATGAAAAAGGTGAAGACATCCCCAAACCTCTCTCCAAATATGATAAAGATGACTTCGACAAGATGGAGATGAACAACTTGGCCAAAAAGGTTCTACACTGGGGCCTTGGTCCCCATGAACACAATCGAATCATGGGATGCAAATCAGCCAAGCAAATGTGGGAACTTATTCAAGTTACTCAGGAAGGAACAAACGAAGTCAAGAGATCAAAGATTGACATGCTCATGCACAAATACGAGCTATCCCGAATGAAGCCTAAGGAGTCTGTTAAGGAGATGCTCACCAGGTTCTCCAACATAATTAATGAACTTGAAGCTCTAGGGAAGATCATCACTCCGGAGGAGTCACTGCTCTGGTTGAAACAAAAGATTTCACCACATTCAATATCGAGCAACTTTCCGGTTCCTTGTTGACTCATGAAATCCATCTAGGAACTCATGAATTGACTCTAGTAGGCCTAAAGCTTTGGCTCTCAAGTCCGATGATCTGGAGGATTCAGAAACTGATGATGAAGAGGCATCATTGATCGTGAAAAGATTCAAAAAGTTCTTCAACAAGAATTACAAAGGAAAGAACTTGAAAAAGCCAGGGAAGCTAAGCTGTCACAAGTATGGAAGTCCGGGTCACTTCATAAAGGAATGCCCTCTCTCGGAAAATGAAAAGAGCAAAGGAAAATACAAGGAGAAGGGAAAGGAACAACAAAACCCTTTCTCAAAAGTCGATATGAGAAGGGCCATGGTTGCTGCCCGGGGAGAATCGGATTCAGACGAGGAGCAGGAACACCCAGAAGAGGAGACAGCTCATTTATGTCTCATGGCAAAAAAATACGAGGAAGAAGACTTGCCAAACAACAAGGTACGCATAAATGTTATTGAACAACAGTTAAAAGATCTTTCAAAGAATCAATTAATAAAACTACTTTTGGGAACTTTGGATGACTATAGGGCCATTTGTGTTAGAGAAGAAAATTTAGAAAAAGCCTTAGAAGTCACCAAAGAACATTCAAATTGGTTTAAAACAGTGAATGCAAACATTGAGGAAAGATTCTTTGAAGTCTTTGATGAAAACCGACGTATTCGAGAAGCTTTTTGAAATGCTAAAAATGAAAATTATTTCTTGAATATGGAAATGGCTGAATTGAAACTATTCGTTCCTGAAGGAACCATTTCCTCTATAAATACCAGATCCGAGTTCGAGAAGTTAAAATTCGAACATGAAAATGTTTTAAGTAAATATCTGGTACTTAAAGAGAAAATGGAATCTTGAAGAACGAAATTTCCTGATCCAGTGAGTTGGATACAAAAATATAAAAATGAAGGAAGAAGTGGGTTAGGTTTCAATCACAAGAATAAAAATAAAATGAAAGAATATGTTGATCTTCCAAGCACCCGAATTTGCTCTTACTGTGGGAACATTGGATACCTAGTGTCTGACTGTTCCTCCAGAGAAGAACATATTGAAATGAATACCTACTTAATTAAGCAAGTGTGAAAAGTTGAGAGAAATACTAGCCCAACAGAGGAACCTAAGTCAGACTAGGTTCCTACCACTGACTGATTGTTTTGATACAGGCTAAAGTGAGGGGGAACAACCTGTGGTACCTCAATAGCGGTTGTTCTAAACACATTACAGGAGATAAAAAGAAATTTCTCTCGCTTTCAACCTATGATAGAGGAACTGTGACCTTCAGAGACAATCTTACCGGTAACATTATAGCAATAGGGAAGGTAGGAAAGTCTAAGTCACATTCCATAGATAATGTATTTTTGGTCGAGGGTTTAAAACACAATCTGCTTAGTATTTCTCAATTTTGCGACAAAGGGAACAGTGTAAATTTTACTGATGAGTATTGCGTAGTAAGTAATGCAGGAACAGGTACCAAGATTCTGGAAGGAACTAGGAAAGGGAACACTTACGTTGTTGATCTCAACCTTGTTACTAGGAACAATCTAACTTGTTTAAGTGCCGTCGACAATGAACCACTTCTTTGGCATAAAAGGTGTGGTCATTGCAAGTATGGCATTGCTCCAGAAGCTAAGTGGTAAGGACTTGGTTGTTGGATTACCAACAATCAAAGTCTCAAATCATGAAGTTTGTGGACCATGTGCAAAAGGTAAACAAGTTAGATCCTCGTTCAAATCAAGGAAAATGGTAAGTACACAAAGTCCTCTTAAATTGATTCATATGGACTTATGTGGCCCTGTTCGAATCCAAAGTCGATCTGGTAAGAGATATGTGCTTGTTATAGTTGATGATTTTTCAAGATACACTTGGGTTATTTTTCTTCATAGCAAAGATGAGAGATTTGATGAATTTGTTAACTTTGCAAAAAGAACTCAAAGAATAAGTGGTTTTAAAATTAAGCACTTGCGTTCTGATCATGGTAAGGAGTTTGAAAGTATCTCAACTGATTGATGAGTTTTGCAGAAACGAAGGTCTTGATCACAACTTCTCAGCTCCTAGGACTCCAAAACAAAATGGCGTGGTATAAAGGAAGAATCGCACTTTGGAGGACATGGCAAGAACAATGATCATACCAAGCAATCTTCCGAAGAATTCTTGGGCTGAAGCAGTGAATACGGCATGCTACATAATGAATAGAGTCATGGTAAGACCTATTGTCCTGAAGACCCCTTATGAGCTACTCAAAGGAAAAAACCCAATATCCCGTACTTTAGAATCTTTGGTTGTAAATGCTTTGTACATAACAATGGTAAAGACAATTTAGGAAAGTTTGATGCTAGAAGTGATGAGGCTGTTTTTATTGGATATGCTTTAAGTAGTAAAGCATATAGAGTTTACAACAAACGAACAATGTGTGTTGAGGAAAGTGTCCATGTTATTTTTGATGAAACTAACTCCCTGCAAGAATTAAGTCATGAAAATGACTTTGAAATAGGACTGAGTCATTGTGAGGAGTCAGTAAACATTGATGAGGAACTAACACCTGCAGGAACCGACAAAAAGCATATTCCTAAAGAAGAGATAATTGTTCTTGATCCTGTTATACAGGAGGAATAGGCAGCAGAAAATTCATCCAGTAAACGAAATGAATGAAGCTCCTCAAGCTGGAGGAGCAGAGACAAGGAGACTTGAACCAAAACCATGGAAACATCTGAAATCCCATCCATTGGATTTAATAGTAAGTGATATTGAAAAGGGGACTCAAACGAGATCCCAACTGAAAAATTTCTGTGCTTTCCATGCCTTTTTGTCTATGACAGAACCACGAGATCACAATGATGCCCTACTGGAATCTGACTGGATAAATGCCATGCAAGAGGAACTGAATGAGTTCCATAGGAACAAGGTCTGGCATCTTGAGACCAAGCCTAAAAACCAAAAGGTGATTGGGCTAAAATGGGTCTTCAGGAACATGCTGGACGAACATGGAACAGTCATAAGAAACAAAGCCAGACTCGTAGCCAAAGGGTATAATCAACAAGAAGGTATTGACTTCGATGAAACCTTTGCTCCTGTAGCTAGAATAGAAGCAATAAGAATTTTGATTGCCTTTGCGGCATTCATGGGTTTTAGGTTGTACCAAATGGACGTCAAATGTGCCTTTTTAAATGGATATTTGATTGAAGACGTCTATATGGAACAACCTCCTGGTTTTGAAAACCCGGATCTTCCTAATCATGTCTATAAGCTAGATAAATCTCTTTATGGGCTAAAGCAAGCTCCTAGATCATGGTATGAAAGAATTTCAAAATTCTTACTTTCAAATGATTTTATACGAGGAAAAGTTGATAGGACCCTGTTCCTTCGATCCAAAGGAACAGACATCCTAGTGGTTCAGATTTATGTGGATGATATAATTTTTGGTGCAACTAACGAATCTTGTAAAGAATTTGCTGAGTTAATGCGTAGTGAATTTGAAATAAGCATGATGGGAGAATTAAACTTCTTTCTCGGTTTGCAAATCAAGGAAACTGAAAAAGGAACAATGATTCATCAACAAAAATACGTAAAAGAGTTATTGAAAAAATATGGACTGGATCAAGCATAAAAAAACCATACTCCTATAGGAACAGGTACAAGGTTAGATAAGGATCAAAGTGGTAATAAGTCCGTAGATCAGAAACTATATAGAGGTATGATTGGTTCCTTACTTTATCTAACTGCTAGTAGGCCTGATATTTCCTTTAGTGTTAGTTTATGTGCTAGATTCCAATCAAATCCTAAGGAATCTCATTTGACAGCTGTCAAAAGGATTCTTAGATTTTTGAAAGGAAGTGATGATCTTTGTTTGTTCAATCCTCGAAGTGACATCTTTGATCTAGTAAGCTATTCCGATGCTGAATATGCTGGAGACTTGGTGAATCGAAAAAGCACCTTAGGTATTATCCAGTTCCTAGGATCAAGCTTGGTTTATTGGAGCTCAAAGAAACAGAACACAGTTGCTCTTTCCACAGCCGAAGCTGAATACGTGGCAGCTGCCTGCGCTTTTCGACATCATCCCTTTCAATAGCAGCCCTTCACTTTTTAAGTAGGGCTGCGCTTTTTTAACAAGCGCAGCCCTTCTAAGCTTGAAGGGTTGCGCTTTTTTCAACAAGCGCAACCCTTCTAAGCTTGAAGGGCTGCAGCCTTCAGGAGCCCTCCTACTATGAAGGGTTGCGCTAGTTGAAAAAGCATAGCCCTTCTAAGCAAGAAGGGCTGCGCTTTTTGAAATCTGGCGCAGCCCTTCTGTTAATTTTTTTTTTTTTTTTTGAAAATTAATACAGCCCTGCAGCCCTTCCCACCCACAACCTCTGCCCACCCCCTGCCTCTGCCCACCCCAGCCCACACCCCTACCCACCCCCACACCCACCCAGACCGGCTGCCCCCTGCCCACCCCTGGCCGCCCCCTGCCCATCCCTAGCCCACCCCTGCCCACCCCCTGCCAACCCCTGCACATCCTCCAACCCACCCCCTTCCTCTGCCCACCCCAACCCAGACCCTACCCACCCCACACCCACCCAGACCTGCTGCCACCCCAGCCCACCCCTACACAGCCCCAGCCACCCGTGCCACAACAACCCTGCCCACCCTTCCAACACCCCTGCCAGCCTACACCTCCATCCCCAGCCCACCAGCAGCCCCCCACCACCCCCCACCCAAAACCTCCCCTGGAAAAAAAAATGCAAATGCAATAATATATGACAAGTGGAGAAAGGTAATAATTGACTTCAAATATTTTTAGTAATGTAAAAAGTGTACATAGAATTAATAGAAACTAGTACATTCGAGCTAAAATGTATCATATGCAATCATCGGTAATGTGGGACGCCAACTTATCCCGAACTTCATCTATTTCTTCTTTGGTGAAGTTCCTCGAACTTGGTGTGGAATTCTCATAAACCTTGCAAAACAACCAAGGAATAAACACTATATAAGAATTCAATCATTTTACC